>NC_034409.1:175484249-175710986 GCF_002078875.1 Numida meleagris | reverse complement strand
ATGGCAAATGCTTGCTTTCCATGCTCAGGACTGCGTTCATCTAGCTGTACTCAGGAGAGGTTGTGTTCATATGACTCATTTAGTCTGGAGAAAAGGAGGCTCAGGGGTGACCTTATCACTCTCTACAGCTACCTGAAGGGAGGTTGTGGTAAGGTGGAGGTCAGCCTCTTCTCCCGTGTAACTAGAGACTGGACTAGAGGGAATGGCCTCAAGTTGTGCCAGAGGAGTTTCAGGTTGGACATTAGGAAATCTTCTCTGAGAGAGTGGTCAGGCATTGGAACAGGCTGCCTAGGGAGGTGGTGGAGTCGCTGTCTCTGGAGGTGTTCAAGAAACGTTTAAATGTTGTACTGAGGGACACGATTTAGTGAGAACTATTGGTGATAGGTGGACAGTTGGACTGGATGATCTTATAGGTCTTTTCCAACTTTGGTGATTCTATGATTCTATGATTTTCTAAATGTGAGGAAATTAGAATTTGGCAGAGTTAGAAGAATGCTAACTTCCCCTAACAGCTCTGAAGATGTGAAGCAAACATATGTATTTTCAGTGTAGTCATTGTTTCAGTTTTACACAAAAAAAAGCATTGACATTACTTCATCTGCTTAGGTCAGTGAGACTAGAAAAGTGGTGAGGCTTTACTGGCAAAAAAATATCTTGGTGTAATGACTATAACTATGTTTATTGGCAGCACTGATTCAAGTTAGGCTCCCCATCACTTCATCTGTTTTCAGATTTCATTTCAACATTCAGACCTTAGTTGCTAAGAAGTGAAACTGCATGGGTTTGTGGATTTTTTCCAAGCCTGTACAAATCAGTAATTTTGTATTTAAAGTAAGTAGAAGTGACTTTGGGGGAATCTCACCCAAGGATTCTGTTTTGTTTGAACTCAAAATTCCAGAAGTACAAAAAGAATTAAAAAACAAATTGAAAACCAGAAGGTGAAACCAAATCCAATGAGTTTCTATCAGTTCAGAATAACAAATTAGACTGAACAGGTTTTCAAGCCTGTGCTTGAAGCCAGTGTTTAGAATACTATTTGTGGAAAATGTACATGTAAGTATGGGGGAACAGGATAATACATGCAATTCTAGAATATATTTAGGATTGTTGCCTCTACTGCCTTTCTCAGATATCTCTAGCCCAGAAAAACATTGGAGGCTTTTTGGAGTGTGCAGAAGTTAAGGAGGCAGAAGCATGAGTACGCAGTTTAAGAGCACTACCTTCATTGTATTCTTTCCTCTCAAATGCCTGAGCTGTCCCAGTATTTGAAGTAAAGTTTCCAACACACATATTTTGGAACACATTATTTGGTTATTCCAAGTTATGTTTTGTGACAGATATCTCAAAAGTCCTAGGAAAAAATATGTAGTTTCCAGCCTTTAAGTAGACATCTTTCCTGCTCTGTCCCTAATGCTGTCCACTAAGCTTGTGCTCCCTTCTGTGACAATGACATTAAAAGCATCCCAGGACTCACCAAAATGTGTGATTATTTTCAGATGGAGTAGTTGCTAAGAAAGAGTTCCTGGAAGCCAATAGCTTTTCTGAATTGATATCTCTTATCTGTCCTTGCAACTTGGGAATTATCAAGACACAAGAAAATTAAACCATTGTGCAAAGATAAACTCAAGGTTCACAGAATCATGGAATAGCTGTTGTTGGAGAACACTTCTGAAGATGAGCAGCTCCCGCTGCTCAAAGAACAGCCAGCCACAACACATTGCTCAAGGCTGTGTTCTGTCAGGTTCTGGGGATATAAAAAATGGAGAATTCACAAACTCTGTGGGCAGCCTATTCCAATGTTAGACCACTCTGACACCGAAAAAGTTTTTTTCTTAGAGTTAGATAAAATTATATGTGTTTTACAGTGCGCCCATTGCCTCTTGTTCTTCAGTAGACACTACTGAAACGAGCCCGTCTCTGTCTTCTTTACCCTTCCCACCTCCACCTTCAAGTATTTATACATTCATATATTTATATAATGATAAGATTCTCTGTGGCCTCTCACTCTGAACATGAACAGGGTAATGGTTTTGAATGATTTTAAGCTAAAAGAGAGTAGATTTAGTTTAGGTTTTAGGAAGAAACTCTTTACTTTGAAAATGGTAGGCTCTGGAATCAGTTGCCCGGAGAGGTAGGCATGCCCCATTGCTGGAAGTGTTCAAGGCTAAGGTGGATGGGGCTTTGTCCCTGACCAGGGGATTTGGACCTAGATGATCTTCTGTGATTCTGTGATCTTTAAAGATTTCTCCCACAGAAAACATTCTATTATTCTATGATTCCATTATTAATGAAGAGGTTAAACAGAGTTGGATGCAGCAACAATCCCTGGGGGCAATCTGGCTTTCATCTGGACCTCATGCTGCTGGTCATAAATCAGTTGGCCTGTCAGTTAATGAATTTTCAGCCAACTTAAATGTATGCTTTTTTAGTCCATTCTGTATTAGTTTGTCACTGAGGATATTACGGCAAAAAAAAGCATTGAAAACCTTGTTAAATTTAAGCTAAACAATATAAACTGCTCTCTCCACAGCCACCCAGCTAGTCTTTTGGTTGAAAAGTTTATTGTGTTGATCAAGCATGACTTCCTCTCCATAAATCCCTGAAAACTACTCCCAGTCACCCTCTTGCCCTTCATTTCCTGGGAATGGCTTCCAGGAGGTCTTGCTCTGTCTCCTTCCCAAGGACTGAGGTGAGATTGACCATCTCACAGTTCCCCAGACCTTCTTTCTTGTCCTTTATGAAGATGGGGGTGATATTTTCTTTCTTCCAACCTTCAGAAACATCCTCCAAGCACCATGACCTTTCAAAGATTATTAAGAGTCTTCACAGTGACACTAACAAGTAGCATTACCATCCATGGGTGTATGTCATGGAATCCCTTGGGTCAAGTGGAAGTCCAGTTAGTTTAAATATTCCCTTACCTCATCCTTCTCTACAGACAGTAAATTTTCAGTACACCAGACTTTCCCTCTGGCATCAGAGGCCTGGGATTCCTGAAGGCTTCTCTGATCAGTCAAGTCCAAGGTGAGGAAAGCACTGAGTAAAGTGATCTTTTCCATGTCCCTTGTCATTAGATCCTTGTCCTGTTTAGCAGCAGGTCTGCATTTTACCTATTGTTCTATGTGCTGCTGTATATTTGCCTGTACAGAACTTCCTTTCAGCCATTTATGTCCTCCCTCTTGTTCAAATTCAAGTAATCTTTGTCTTTTCAAGCCCTGTTTCTGTACATCCAGAAAATGTCTATATTTGTTCCTGGTGACCTGTTCCTTCTTCCATCCCTGGTATGCTTTCCTTTTCATGTTTGAGTTTAGTCAGGAGCTCATTGTTCATCCATGCAGACATCTTGCCACTTTTTCTTAACTTACTGTGCATGGGGATGGATCATTATCGAGCTTGGAAGAGGTGATTCTTGAAAGTCAACCTGCAATCCAGTGCCTCTCTCTCATGTATCTGCTGAGATAAAGAAAACTTTTATTAAGTCACTCAGGAGGTTTCTCCTTCTACTTGAAAATTATAGACTTTTTTTCTTCTCTGGGAATAAAACAAATGTGATAATTTGGTATATTTTAGTTTCTAAAAACCAAGTACTTCTTTCACTGTTCTTCTGCTCTTTCAAAGGCAAAACAGATTTTTCATAGAAATACCTAGTACTGAGTCAAACAGTATATAGTGCAGTCCAAAATTTAGTTCTGTGAGTGCAACCAAGTGGTTGCACACAAAATAATTGGGAGATATTTTCTTTTCAATTTCGTCCTCTCCCTACTCTTGAACTCAGAGAAGTCTTTGACCCTCAGACTGGTGAAAATATTGGACAGGAAACTTTGATACAGAAAGTTGCTATCTATTCTGCTGAAGAAAACTGTATAAGAAATGAGAAAATTCATTTAAAATCAACTAGAACTTTCTACGCATCAGAAAACTGGTAAATTCATGAAATTATTTTTGTTTAGCTTCCACAATTGCATATATCCTGTAAGAACGAGAGTGAAAGGATTTTGCCATAAACAAAGAGAAAAAAGAGTGAAATTCGTTGCATATCCTTTATTGACAATTTCAGATGTCTTTTCTGTTCATCTGAGGACACAAATAGAAACATGCAGAAACTTTTTGCCCCGATAAGGAAGATTTTTGATGGCAAACAAGAAATCACTGTACAGCACGAGGCTTTTGAAAGTACCAGATATCTCTGGTGATTTTATAAATTACCAAAAAGTAACAAGAGCTCTGCATGAGGATCAGTGAGCATCACTTAAAGCTAGCATAGTGATTATAGACAGAGAAGGACTTCTGGACGTGAAAGATGTGCTTAGTACTTGTGCAATAGAAAACCTGTGCTTTCACTTCTTAAATGAACTAGTAAAACTGTTCATTTCTAAGATCTAAATGTTGTGTATTTAAAATCATAGCAGAAATGTTTAACAGACTTTAACTTACCCAGGTTTTCCTTTTTGCGTTTGCTGCAAACGAATTTGAACTTCAGGTGCCTTTATAGGACCTGATGAATAATGAGTGATTAATAAAAGATAAATCAGCAGACTTTGACTCTTAGCCTCCCCACAACTGAATCTGCTCTCACCTCTGTTATTAACAGGGAATGAAAAAATAAAGGGAAAAAACTACTATAATTTAGACGATTAACTGTGTGCTGGAAATTGCCCTAACTCAGATCCAGAAATGGATTCTGCATTCTTTTCTCTTTTATTTTGTCTTTCTTGATATTTTCTTTCTATTTTTCTATTCTTATGTTACTCCAGGAACAGAGAAAAAGAAAATTCTGTAGAAAGGTTTCCCCTTGAAGTAAACATCCAGCACTAGATATGTGTGTAACCACTTACTGCTACAAATTGCCATCTAGATTTCCTTGTAAAAATGAAGAAACATGGAAACAAATCCAGTTCTAAAAGAAAACGTTTTGTGTAAGACACAATTTTACAGGTTGTGCAGAGTGCCTTCCACTGTCAGCAGTAAAAAAAGGGGAAAAAATGAAATAAATGTCCACTTTTACAGACAGGCTAATGTTATTCTGTCCACTTTTTTGCAAGATTTAAGGATTAATAAATTAGGAGAAGGGATATAACTACTAATTACACAGGAACTCAGCATTCACATTTATTCAGCAGGCCTTGGCTTTTTCTCCCTGTTACTTGCAATGCTTTGACTTTAAATGAATTTGAAAGCCTCAGATCAAAGACCGATACAGGCTACTTCATCCACTTGCAGTATTTTGAGCAATGAAACCAGGTTGTGTTACCCCTTGAACCCTTCGAGCAGTATAAAAATCAATCAAGAATGTCAGAACAGAATTTTCCAATATCAAAGTGATTCCCAGTTTAGTTCATACCTATCTGATATTTGCTTTCATCTACAACTCATTGAGTCATACTCCTGACAGAGCTGACAGCTATAATCTTTTTTCGAAGGAGATATGATAACCTGATGATCTGAGTTATAATGTCAAGTTTGGTTGAACCCCACAGATCATTTGTATTAATCTATGTTTGCTGTGTTTATACTGTTTTATAGGTATTGTTCTTAAACCAAATGTTTGCTAGGACAAGTGTGCCAGTCTTTCACCTTCTAGCATAAGTTTCTTCTAGTTGCTTTTGATCATTATGGTCATTCAAAACAAAGACAACATTTATTTTTTCCTGAATTGCCTGCGGAGCTCTCTCCAAGTTATGGTAAATGAATTTACATTCCAAAACTTATTGTCTCATGCACATCCTCTGACAGAATTTGTTCATCTGTACTACCATCCCCACACAGGACAACAAAGTTCTCTGGAAATTTTGGAAAATATATTAAAGACCCTTGTGCTGCTTCTTAAATAGGATAGAAGTTGTTCAGGGATATTATTAGAACTACACTGGGAGAAGCAAGGGCTGAGTTATTTCAAAAATTCACAGCTAGTCATTATCCTCAGAATTTCTGTGCCTTGTTCAAAGTTGTTGTAATGGAAGAAGCCAAAATCTGCTGTAAACAACAGAAACAGGAAAGGAGACTTGTAAGCCAGTAAATAGAATCACAGAATCATTTGAGTTGGAAAGGCCCCTTGAAGGCCATTTAGTCCAACTCCCCTGCAATGAACAGGGACACCTACAGCTCAGTCAGGTTGCTCAGAGCCCGGTCCAGCATGACTTTGAGTGTCTCCAGGGACAGGGCATCCACCACCTCCCTGGGCAACCTGTGCCAGTGCCTCACCACCCTTATCGTAAAAAACTTTTCCTAATATACAATCTAATTCTCCTCCTTTTCAGTCTGAAACAACCTGGAAACACTGCATCAGACCTATGAGGAAGAGCTTCAGAAAGATTTACTGATGCTGACTGACTCAGGAAAGAGAGATCAGCTCAAACTCACTACAGACAAACAGAAAGTGACATGTATAGGTGGGAAAAACAGTCCTTACACTGTCAGTGATACTGTCTGAAGTGTAGACTAATGCTCTGCAAAAGGGTCTTTGAGGCATGAGAGGCATGTGGAAATGTCGGCTCAGACCTTAGCAGTGGCCAAAAGCTAAACAGGACATTAGTAACTGCTTGAAAAAGGTAGGAGAACAAAGCTGAGACATCTCAGTGCCTGGGCATGCATCTGGGTATCCCAGCTCCTTAAGCGCTCCTTGCAATCCTCATCTCCTCCCATTTGGAAAGGGGAATAGCAAAATAGGAAAAGGTTGAAAGAACGATGAAGATCCCTAGAGGTGGGGAGCAGCTTCTGTTTGAAGAATGAATGGGGAAGCTGGGACTCCTGGGTCTGGGAAAGAGGCACCTGGGAGAGAAGGGATGTTACAAGGGACTTACTGAATCCTGAGTGGCGTGAAGAAGGAAGAATGGGGTGGCTCACTAAGGACACAATTTAGGAGGCAACGAATGAAAATGGCATTGGATTTTGTTGTTGTGATATTCAGCACAAAAGGAAAAACCCTTGTTTGAGGAGTGTATGGAGATACATGCTTTGACTGTTTTTACATTCTTTTTAAGGTTTCCATTACTAGCTGCTATTAGAAAAACTAACCTCTTAGACCTCAGGTGTGATCCAATACCATCATCTTCTTTTATGTTTTCACTCTTCTTTAGACTAACCATATGGTGAGACAATGTTCACAGCACCGTACAATCCTGTTCCATTTAGTTACACTAGTGTAAAGAAAATAAATAAGCACCAGGACTGTAGTGTACAATGGGAATCTGCTGATTGCCACCGGCTTAGTTTTTAATATTTGAAATAAAGTGATGAAGAAATTGTATTGCTATCTTTGACCCAAGTATTTTTATTTTTTGTGAAATCAACAAAACTTTTTGTAAGAGCCCCACATTGGCAGAAATCACGTACACAGTGTACCTTCAACAGGTCCCAGTTGCCCCAGTTCCACTGGAATCCACTAATAGGGGGACTGAGAGGAGAAGGCAAGAAAATTCATGCTGAACAGTTATGAAATAAAGTGCTGGGAAAAGAAAGTTCTTTCAAAGCTTCACTAGTCACAGCTTTGTTTGTGCTCTGAAATATGAATATTTATAGTCCATGTAAATATAAACTGCTGGTTATAGGTACTTAAAATAAGGCTTTTTCCTCCCCTGATCCCGATCAGAGTCTGTTACCAGCATAATTAATAAAATCAGATGGATTTATTGGTCTCCTCCCAATTAGGCTTGTGTAAGCACATGTGACAGCAAAACAGCTTTTGACACTCTGGTGAACAATGTCTAAGTGATGACGGAAAACTTAAAGAATTCAGCTGGCAGGTACATATGGATGGGCCAATTCCCTGACATGGAGGCAATTAATCAGAGGACCAAGCAGACAGATCAGACCATCCTCCTGTAGCACACTTCTGCTTTCCTTTACAAATGCATAATTATATGCACATATAGACATGTCTTTTTTCTTAATTTTCTTTCTCAGTCTTATATTTGTCACTATTTGTTTTGCACTGTCTTAAACTGGAAAACTCAGTTTGAAAGATTTTTCTGCTAACAGCATCCTGCTTTTCTGAGAAAGTTGAATAAAAAAGACCTATTTTCTTAAAAATCAGAAGCAGCAGAATGGACTTGTAGGCAAAAGAGTCTTTAAGCAGGCACATAGGTAAAAACAGCAAACCAGACCCCAGCGTACGGCAGCACTGTGTTTGAAGGGATCCTCAGCAGAGCTTCCGGAGGCAGTCCTCCTTTTTGAAGGCCAAGTGTTGGAATAAATGTAGACAACAGAAGATATTTCCTGCTGTGAGCTTTGCCTTACAAACACAGATCATAGATAACGGTTTTATTTCCCTTCCCCCCTGCTCCTTCAAGGAGAGAAGAGGTTGCTGTGAAGCTCTGGCAGACCCCAACTAACCTTACAAGACATTAGGTCCAGGTTTTCTGAGGCAGCAGCAGACCCTGCCTGAAGACTTTCCTGAGCACAGTGACATCTCTACCAGGGCAAATTTAAGGATGTAAATAAGAGACTGTCCTTCATGGACACCATTCAGCTCCACTGACTCTTCAACTGCATTTCAGCTGTCTGGTGTGAGGGGCGGTGGGTAGGAAGCTACAGGGAAGAGCCAGTGCTGGGCTGTGGCAGCATGCTGGGCTGCCAGCTGCAGTCTAACATTTAAGGGAGCCCTTATGACTTTTTAACATACCCTGGGAGCTGCATGGCGGAGATCAAGGACCCACAGTCAGCTTCCTGCTGGATGCTTTTCCCACTTCATTCCACCTAAGTTGTTCAGAGGAGAGCCAGCCTTTATGTTTAAAGATGAATCTGGACAGACCTCTCTTGGTGTTTTAATAATTAAAGGTTGTGTTTACAGAGCCAGAGCAGGGAAAGTCGTTTCTTATGTCATGCTGTTCTTTTAATTTCATGAGAGAAGGAGAGTGAACAACAATAATTACACTTTCATTGCTTTGAAGAGTGATTAGAGCATTAATGTCAACTTTGCAGATTATATCATGATCCTGGCAATAACTTTGGCCTCTGGTGCTTATTCCTGGTGATAACATCTCATGATATCTATGTTTTAACTGCAGATGGTGCTGGAGGACACACACTGACTCCAGCCAGCTGCAAAAAAGTGAAACTGCAGGTGAGATAACCCAGAGAAGAAAAAAACCTCTATTTCATAGATCTTAAGATTCAGGCAGAAGAAAAACCTGGAGAATGATATCTCACCTTCTCCTTGCTTCTAAATGTGCAATAATTACTGAAGAAAATAATTATTGCAATTACACTTTTATTTTCAAAGCCAAGATGATCTCAAAGAAAAAGAATGCAGTGTTTTTATTTACTACAAAGTAAAGCACCATAAAGTACTGTTAAAATGGAACTTCAACTTTCGGCATTGTTATAGTGGTGAATCAAGTCACACAGCAAAAAAATACCCTTAGCCTTTCAGTATTTGAAACATTACATTGTGTAGAAAAGTAGCAAAATAAAACAATTCCAGGGAATACAATTTTATGATGATGAAAGAGCTGGTGGAAATGAATATGTTACGGAGATGGAACTCCACAATGTACTTCAGACAGCATTGTGGGGAAAAAAAAAACACATAGAGCATCAAGTGTAAAGCCAGGTTAAAATATTATTCAGCATACAATTTGATACATCCTCACACTTCAGAACCATAACTAACAGACAATATGTAGTGAGTGGTTCACTGGAATTCATACAATTGGTTTTGTATTCATCTGTATTCCAATGCAGTAAAAAGTGGTGGGAAAGCAGGCATTCATCTCCAGGTTCAGGAGTGCCATGTGAATATAATAAAAGCAGTAGATTGGAAAAATAAAAAATAAAAAGTAAAACAAATATCTGTAACCTTCGTATAGAGAGTGATCAGTACTCTTAACTTGTGAGATATTTATTGTTTTATTAGCAGCACCGCAATGAACTGATAGTGGCAGACTGGCAAGTAAAGAGAGCAGTTATAGTCAGGTAGTTTAACACAAGACATTATACAGCGATGTCTTGAAAAATACATCTTTTGATTTAATTCATGATTTGGGACAATGCAAAAGTTCATAGAAGATGGGTGAATTGCAAGTAATCAAATTTTAAATGTAAACACATAATTTGATTTTAGCCAAAGAGAAAAAAATCATAGAAATACATAAGACCGTATTAATAAAAGGCATTCTGAAAGCATTGATCATAGATTTACTCAGGAACCTGTTGAAACCTCATGGTTTTTAACTTACACCAAACAACTATGCACAGAATTGCTATCAATCACTTGAACATCTTTCATTTCACTATGCAGGTGTTGAAGTGAACAACATTCATTTCTGGGTAGTTCAAGAAAGGCAGGGAACTACTGGAGAGAGTCCAGCGTAGGACCACAAAGATGATTAGGAGCCTGGAGCATCTTCCTTACGGTGAAAGGCTGAGAGACCTGGGGCTGTTGAGCCTAGGAACAGGGGACTCAGAGGGAATCTTATCAATGCTTATAAATATTTGATGAATGGGAACCAAGTGAACAGGGCCAGGCTCTTTTTGGTGGTACCATGTGACAGGACAATGGGCAATGAGCACAAACTGAAACATGGGAAGTTCCATACAAATATGAAGAAAAACTTCTTTACTGTGAGGGGACAGAGCACTGGAACAGGCTGCCCAGAGAGGTTGTGGAGTTTCCTTCTCTGAAGATTTTCAAAACCCATCTAGACACTTTCCTGTGCTGTAGGAAACTACTGTTCCTACTGTAGGAAACCTTATTTAGCAGGGGGTAGGACTAGATGGTCCTTTCCAAACCCTACAACTATGTGATTCTGCATGGTTTAGGCCATGTGACCCTCCAAATATAGGCAGGAATTTGGGAGGTTGTAGTTCAGCAGCTCCAGGACATGCACCTAATTCTTTCACTTACATAAGGAGAGGCGGTACAGCACTGTAATCCTTAAAGTCTTCATCTGGGGAGACTGGTTTTGAATGAAGTTTGAATAATACATTTACTCATGGAGGTGATGGTGGGCAGCACTGAAAGGCAAAGTCCAGCTGTGGAGAAGTATGGCAGCGTCCCAAATATTTGCGGTACAGGCTAAGGAGCAGCTACACCTTTCAGGGTTGACACACATATGGTTGTGGGCCAGACTGTAAGATCTGACCTTGCTGTTGAGGGAGGGTGACACCTCCTCTTTTTCCCCACCGCAGGTCAGACATATGAGCCAGGTTTTACGTTAAAGACTAACAAAATATTTGCATCAGTCTATGTCTTGTATCTGGATATGCTTCCAATGTCAAACTCACTCTGCTCTTGGACCAGTACTACACCCATGGTTGCAAAGGCATATTTACAATCAGGTCCGCAAATGACAGCCTCCTGTGGCTCAAACAGACATTTATTTTTTTACTTCTATTTTTATTTTTACTGCAGAAGTAATAGAATCAAAGAATTATATAATCATATACCCACACAATCATAGAATGGCTGAGGTTGTAAGGAACCACAAAGATCATCAAGTTCTTACCCCCTGCTGTGGACTGGGTCACTACCCACCAGATCAGGCTGCCCAGTGCCCCATCCAGCCCAGCCTTGGTCACATCCAATGATGGGGCATCCACAGCTTCTCTGTGCAATCTGTTACAGTGCCTCACCACCTTCTGAGTAAAAATTTCCTTCTAATATCTAATCTAAATCTCCCCTAATTTAGTTTTAAAGCCATTCCCCCTTGTTCTATCACTATCAGACCATGGAAAAAGTCTTTCTCCCCTTAAGCGCTGGAATCTCTATGAGGTTCTCCTTGAATCTTCTCTTCTCCAAGCAGAACAAGCACAGCTCTCTCAGCCTTTCTGCACAGGAGGGGTGCTCCAGCCCTCTGATCATCCTCATGGCCCTCTTCTGGAACCATTCCAACAGCTCCACATCTTTCTTGTGCTGGGGGACCCAGTCCTGGGTGTAGTACTCCAGATCGGGCCTCATGAGTACAAAGAGGACAATCACCTCCCTCTCCCTACTGGCCAACCTTCTTTGGATGCAGCCCAGAATACCACTGGGCAACAGCACACTGCTGGCTCAGATCATGCTTTCATCTGCCAGAACCCCGAAGTCCTTCTCAGCAAGGCTGCTCTCAATGAGTTCTTCTCTCAGTTTGTAGATGTATCTGGTATTTCTCCTGCTCAAGTAGAACACCTGGGACTTGACCTTGTTGAATCTCATTAGGTTCTCATGGCCCCACTTTTCAAGCCTGTCTAGGTCACTCTGGATGGAACCCCTTCCTTCGATTGTAACAACAGCACCACACAGCTTGGTATCATCAGCAAACTTGCTGAGGGTACACTAGATCCCACTATGTCACTGATAAAGATATTAAAGAGCACCAGTCCCAAGACAGAAGCCTGGGAGACACCATTCATCACTGGCCTTCTCCTGGACATAGAGTCATTGAGCAAAACTCTCTGGCTGTGATGATCCAAACAATTCCTTATCCATTGAATAGTCAAGCCATCAAATCCATATGTCTCTAGGATGTGGTAGGTAACCATGTCAGAGGCCTTGCAGAAGTTCAGGTAGACAACATCAGTTGTCTTTCCTTTGTCCACTGATGCTTTCACTCCACTGTCAAAGGCCACCAAATAGGTCAGGCACAATCTGTCCTTGGTGAAGCTAAAATGGTTGAACACAAGAAGAATGTTTCATAGCCCTTCAGCATGGTACATTTATGACATAACAACGCTGCATGAGATGTGGCTGAGTGGCTGATCTGAGAGTGGTTCTGAGGCCACAGGGTCTTTTGTGGCAGTGTTTATTGACAATTAGGTAAGTTAGCCAAACTTAGCTTAGTTTCACCCATGTTGTGAGAGGCATCATCCTTAGCACATTAAACAATACCTCAATAAACCAACTCCAGAAAAAAATTCTGGGCTTTCTATTTGGGAGAGCTGGCAGATGTGGTCCAAAACAACCATGGAGAGAGCTAACAGCTTTGCACCCCCATGCCAGTTCTCTCCTGCCCTCGTTCAATAATGTTGGTGCAATCATAGCCCACTTGATGTTTTTAATGAAAAACATCAAATGGTTCCTAGGCACTTGTGATACTCAACACAGGAAAAGTACAGTGGTTACTATGAAATTCAATTAAAATTTTAACTGATTTTTTCAAATAATTTCCACACTGGTTTTCAATTTACAGCAAAAGCCCAGGGTCTTTTTTGATTTGATGTTTAACAGCTGAATTTGGTAGAAATCTTGCTATCTTGAATCATTCTTAAACTTTTTCAAGAACATCTTGTATTTTAAAATTGAATATATTTAAAGCATGGGTCCCTTGCTAATGCTCCAACAAGTCTGGATTCTCAAGAATTCCTCACTATGGAAATAAAAAGGAAGTTAAAATACTGAGAAGGGAGGGACGATTTGTTTAGTTACTATAGAGACTGGCTCTGTACTAATGAAAACAAGGAAACAATTTCTGAGGCAAGACTATCACTTGAAGTTCAATTCACTCTTTGTCAAGTGTGGCTGAAGATTCAAGGTCCAGTTCCATGCTATGCATCATTGAATGCCCGTGGATTTGCAAGGCTGTCCCATGCAGCCTTCCACACACACAAGTCATCCTTCCCTCTGGACAAACACTCCAGTAGTAATCATAACTAATTAGAGCCTTACACATTTCAGATTGAACTCTGAATTTCATTTCGTGACCTTCTCAGTCACTTCAGTTTATTTGAACATTTTTCTGTTTCTTAATTGACTGCACATTTCATGGCAAAATTTAAAAGAAACTGGCGGAGATAGGGCTCTGCTATTATCATACCTCTGGGTCAGAGGTGCTTTTGGGCACTTTATTGCATGAGTAGAGCTACTGAGATTTGGTGGTGTCATAAAGCACAGAATGTACAAAGCTTTATTACAAATCCACAGCTTATTTCATTGAAATCTTAGAACTGTTACTCCAGCATTTTCCAGAGATGACAATTTGAAAGTCATTTACAAACTTTTTCCAGGTAAGGATACTCAGAAAATTTAAAAACAAAACAAAACAAAACAAAACAAAACAAAACAGGAAAACATAGATGTTTATCTCAATTTTCAGTTATTTCCAGAAAAGGTACTGGTTTGCTCTGGAGTTTTGGCCTGTGAGAAGCCATTTGACATTTTCAGGCACCTCTCATTTTGTGTTTGACATTTTCAAGCATCTCTTAGTTCTGTGATGCACAATCACAGACAAGACTAAATACTTATCACTGACCTCAAAATATAAGGTGATGCTATCAAAATATGAACTATATTCCTGAACCAGTCTCCTTGGCTATGAATTAATAAACCTGTGTTCTTTCTGAGCCACTTGTTTCTGAAGTCCAGAGGAAGCTATCCTGTCTTTACACAAAATGTATTTGCTTTGGAAAGCTTCCAGAGCAAACAACAAAAGTGATCAGAGTCATTGGAAACGCAATGGATACAGGCACCATGCAAGAATTAGTATTATTTAATCTAAAGAAGAAAAGACTGAGAGTAGAATTTATAACTGTCTTCTAAGCATGTAAATACTTGCTGAAAAGACAGATGAAATAAACTATTCTTTATGTCAACTGACTTTAGGACAAAAAGTAATGGGGTTAAACTTTGACAGGAGAGATTTAGGTTAGGTATTAGGAAAAGCTTCAAACAAGGAAAGGGAAGCAATGGACAAGATTGGCTAAAGAGGAGGAAGAGTACCAGTTACTAAAGGGTTGTTGAATAGGTTGATCAAATATCTCCCAGGGATAGCTAACTGATCTCACTGGGCACCAAATAGATTAGATGTCTCTTCATGTCCTTTCTGGCTGCATTTCATGTGATTCTATAGAGAAAAAGAAAGAGTAAATTCTTTCAATAAACTCAATCATCATATGAAGACGACTGAGATGTATACTTTTTAACTTGGTCTAACACCATCAAGTTAAAACAGCCATGCGGCTGCATGAACCTTTGTTTCTGTTCCTGTTTCCTTTACATTCCTGACTCAGGTTTTCTGTATACTGTAATCAACCTGTTAAGGATCCAAAGTGCCTGTTCTGCACCTTATAGTACCTTTTGATTGGAATTGCATTGTTTTTCTCTTAACACTGGTTTTCACTACAGAAATGACATATCCTTCCAATCTTTGATATTCTTGATACTCTGGTTCATTAATCTACTTTTTACTCATTCATTTCCTAGCCCAAGTGCAATTTAAAAGGAGAAGATATTTTTCATGTTACTTCATCATTAGTGTTTCCTAGCAACACAGTGTCCTCCCAAGCAGACCCTGATCATTTCCACAAAATTCCCATCATCTCTCTCTGGAGTTATAATAAGCCTTTCAGAAAAAAAAAGAAGTCAAAGTTATTTCCTCATTCTCCCCAATACCTCGAGTCTTCTAGAAACATAATATTTAAAATTATATACAAAATAAAAATGTAGACTTTGGATCTTAGGACAAAAGGGAAATTAAAGAAGCCCTCTTGACAACAAACTGAGTATTTCGGTTCTCTAGGCTACACCTCAACCATCCATAACACTACATAGGAATGCTCATAAATCATTAACAAACCATAGGGACCTAAGAAAGGGATTAGAGCGAGCTTGAGAATTAAAATCTCTTGGCAAATCATACAGCATGATATGTGGAACTCATGTAACACTGTGGAGTATCAGGCTGATGCAAGGATGCACATGTCACCGGCTAAGATCCAGGGGCTGTTTCTCCAGCCACAGGACTTAGTAATATTCTTTATTACTCAGTGGGGTTTTTTTTGCAGTCCAGAGCTCCTCTTCAAATTGTTCTTTGTGGGGTGCACTCTGTTAAGGGATGAATGCAGGTACACTGTATGTCTAGTGATGCAGATATCTGTAAAGGGGACTAATGCACTGAAGAAGTGTGCATCCTAACTGAATGTAACTGAAAGGCTTCCCTTTATTTCTCCCCAACAGAGACGTTTGTTAGTGTCCCTCTCCGAGGCCAAGAAAACTGACAAAGAAGCAGAGGAGATGTGGGAAACACTGGAACAGGAGAAGTAATGGTGTCCATGAAGGAGGAAGCTCGCTGCTAGGTGTAACACTGGGCTGACAGGTGGTTCCTGGTGTTCTCCAAAGATGATCTCAGGAGAAAGGGGGGTAGGAGTGGGAGCAGGATATCGAAGCCATTGTAAGTCCTTGAGGCTTCCAACTCTGTCTCAGTGAAGGCTCTCACGTGGCAAAGGCAGGCAATGTGGTCACCAGCTGTAACAGGAAAGCATCGGGGAGCAGAGGATGGAGCCTTGCTTACACAGAGTGGACTCAATGGCCTTCAAAACAGTCTGAAAATTATCTTTTCTCAGATCTTAGAGAAAGATTAAAGGAGGTAAGGAAGTGCTTCATGGGGAAAGGGAGAAGGGAACATAAGATTACCTCTAGTGGGGCACTTGGGAGGTCTGGAAGTTTTTCTAGTTTAAGGCTGAATTTGGATGATAGTTTCAGCCCAAAAAAATGACATGAGAAACACATTTGTGTGGAGAGGCATTATCTTCTATCAGAGCAATGGATACAGCTGGAAAGAAGAAGAGGCAAAGCTCTTCTACCTGAATTTTGTCTATTGCTTTCCAACCCTGTTGACTGGTCTAGCATATGATCCCCATGGCCACAGTTCCAGAGAATTTCACAACATCTGAATATTTTATGGATGAATGATGGATGAATATGGATGGCATAGCTACACTCCTGTCTTTCCCATCACACTGCTGGTGAAGAACAGAGAGTTTTGCAGCCACCACACCTATTGCATGCCACTAAAAGATTCAAAATATTTGGACTGAGGAAAGTTTTGGACAAAGGAAAGTTTACTAAGTCTGGACAAGTATGTTTTAATGTTTTGGAAGCTTTTTGCCTGTATAAATAAAACTGTCACTAACCAGTAGATAGGCTCTGGACAACAGAGTAACTCATGTTCTTCATCTGCCCCTGAGGCTTTCTTTTCCAGTGAATTTTAGCTTTAAACATTTTTAACGCATGAAGTACTCTTCAGTATATTCCACTGGATAGTGAAATTCAACCTATCCTGAAGTCTGGAAGGCAAATATATTTGTAACCAGTTCCTTTTCTGAAATACTTCTTTCTGTGTGTATTTTTATTTTTTTTACAGCTTGTTACTAAAATGAACACATGGTTCTTAATTACAAGTTTCTTTCATGATTTAATTGCTGTTGTTTGGACAGTATCTCTCTGGATGTACACCTCCAACAAAGATGTATATTAGTAATGGAACAGCCACATTTAACTACTGTAAAATCTGTCTCTTATTTCAGCTTCATGGTTATTTGTGTAAATCTTAAATAGGATAAGGCTTTTTGTTTTTTCTATCGGCATGTTTGCTAATGCTGTTAAAACACAGAACATCTGAAGTAGAATTTGGAAATTTCCTGTTGCCCTGTTTCTTTAAGAAAACTATTGCTCTGCTTGCCATCCTTGCAGCAAGCTCTGATAAATGTCCCTCCACTTGTACTATACAGTGTTAATGTAATTCTTCTTTCTGTAACTGGGTCTGAGCAGGCTGTGCTACAGCAAATAAGTTCCTTGGGTTACCCTGGTGGCTTTATCAGCCACCAGAGCTGGAAGACCATCGAATAGATCTGACAGTTCTGTGTGTTCTCCTGCAGCACAGTCAAGTCTGTACTTTACCACTCAGACTGTGGCACACACAGAGCAACCAGCACCACTTTACAGATGCTGTTTAAAATCTGGTGAAGTTTATTCCTATGCTGAGAAACCTCCTCAATGCCTCTTTACACATTTTGAGAAATCCCTTATTTAGATAGAATTGATTTGAGCTCCCTCATCTGGAAACAATGTTGAAACGAAAAATAACAGATGCAAGGCAGAGGTGCTGGAATGAAGGACCTTCTACTACTTTTGGCATTAACAAAAATAATACTGCTGTTCTTTTTTTGTTATTCTTGAGACAATATTTTTCTACTCTTTGTTTACTCACTATGAATTCTCTCCTCTTAAGGATTCACTGTGCAGATCTATGTAGGGAGACAAAGAAGAAGAACTGTTTAATCATCTGGTCCACCCTGTTCAGAGTGCAAATCTGGCACTATACCAGCAGGAGTCACTGCCTGCATCTCAGTGAAAGGCAGAGCAGCAAAACCTCCTGGCATCCCTTGATCCAGAAGTTGAGGTCACAGCTATACAGTGCAGGAGGGCAGCCTGCTCCTCAACACCTCTGCTTCACTTTACCAGGACAGGCTGAGAGAGCTGGAGCTCTTCAGCTCAGAGAAGTCTCCAAGGAGACCTCATAGCGGTCTTCCAGTACCAGAAGGGGGCCTACGGGAAAGATGGGGAGGGACTTTTTATAAGGACAGGATGAGGGGAAATGGTTTTAAACTGGAAGAGGGAAGATTTAGACTAGATGTTAGGGAGAAATTCTTTACTGTGAGGGTGCTGAGACACTGGAACAGGTTGCCCAGCGAGGTTGTGGATGCCCCCTCCCTGAAGGCATTCAAGGCCAGGCTGGATGGGGCTGTGAGCAACCTGGTCAGGTGGGAGGTGTCCCTGCCTATAGCAGGGCGATTGGAACTAGATGTTCTTAAAACTCCCTTCCAACCCAAACATTCTATGATTCTCTTGTAAGTGAGAATCAGGCTCAGCTGTGGATGAAGTCACTGCTGCATCTTGACATGCTTTCAGTCATCATTATCACAGCACCACGGAAGAGCTGGGGTGGGAAAGAACCTCTAGATGTTCCCTGGCCCAACCTCTGCTCCAGCAAGGACAGCCAAAGTGGGGTGCCCTGGACCGCATCCACATGCCTTTGGAAGATCTCCAAGGAGATGACTCCAGAGTCACTCTGAGTAAAATATTATTCTCTCCTGTAAGGCAGGGAAAAAAAAAAAAAAAAAAAAAAAAAAAGTAGATTAATGAATTCATTTTTAATTCTTCACTTTTTCCCCAAAGAACCAGAGTGGAATGAAAAATTCTCCTTTAACATGTCCAAGTGAAGGGCCAGGCTCCATGCCAGTTACAAATTCCCTGTTCCAGGGGATTAACAACTGACAATTGAGTTGTTAATGTTGAAAGTAGCCTGATCCTCACCTCTCATCATCTGCATCATGAAGGAAATGCCACTTCTGAAGAGTTTCAGAAGAAACTGTCACAGACTGCTAAATAAAGGTGAAGTTTCCATGTGCATACATGCAGCTAACAGCACTTTTTTATTTCCATAAACTCTGACACACAGATGTCTTTTGAGTCACGTCCTGCCCTCCTCCTGCCCAACACAAACACAAGCACCATACCAGCAGGTCTTGCTCACCAAGTCTGTCATCCCAGCCGGCCCTCCAAGCAAGTCTTCATTTTACTGCTCTTCAGTTCCATATCTGTTTCACATCAAAATTTTCTATTAGGTTTCCTAGTGCCTTTTTTTTTGACTGGCCTAAGCCTGATCCTATGGAGAAGAGGGAAGAGAGTTCACCTGACTTCCTCTGTAATGGTGGAGGCATGAAGAAAGGAGAAGAAAAAGAATTTACATAAGGCAATCACTTATTAAAAATCCAAGTATAAAGTATGATTGATTGCATCTCCTGCTTCTGTTATTTTTGTAGCATTTATGACATGAATAACTCAATGGGTGACAAGAAAAGTGTCAAGTTGTTAAAAAGTTGCAGACTCATGCCTTTAGATCTAAAAATTATTGAGCTGCAGCTCAAAGGTGAAAAACTTTCCCTCAGGTGAGGCAGGTCTACATTTGTCAAGCTTTCAAACATCTTTCACTGTGCAGCCAGCTTACTTACTCTATGACTACTCCTGGTCACTTTGCTCTAGGTTTCTGTCTTCAACTTTCTTCCCCTGTTCCTGTGGTTTTAGTCCTAAGTAGCAAGCAGAACAAGAGCCCCAGTGTGCTCAGTAATATACAAGGCATGACTCATCATCTCAACATAAAATGTACGTACTAGACTGCGTGAAATAATCAGATGCTGTGGATGGGGAAAGGGCCACAACAGCTGTGACACATCTTTAGTCGTCATTTGTGCCCTTTGTTCAGGTTCGGCCTCTCTTACTCATTTAAAGTAGTCCCTTGCCATGTAGTCATGAAGGTGAATGAGTCTGTATGGAAACTGAGGTGCTACCAGTGCAAGGCAAGATAATCTGAATACGTTGTTTTGTTTTAAATTGCTCTTTCTTTATACTCAAATGTATGAAATAAAGTACTCAGTGCAAATGTATAGGGTAGTTTGTGTGTTTGTGGTGCTTTTTTTTAACCGAAGATCAGAATATGCTGAACTTCAAAAGGTTATTTTGGGCCAGGTAAAGCTTCAGAGTTTTATTTGTTTCTCCCTGGAAAAGTCAATATGGTTTCTGCTCTGCTGTGATCAAGACTATTTACTTGACAGCTTAGAATAAACCTAGAATCAATATCTTTATCGTGTCATGTGGAAATGTATATATGTGTCAGATAAAGCCTCCCAGTTATAGCAGCATGAGAGACATAAATATAGTGCTTTGAACTTTTCAGAATTGGCTTTAGGAATAATGTATTTTATATGGCAGAGACACTACCAGTAAGAGGGAGTCTCAACTAATGGAAAATGACCTAGGAGTCAAAATGGTACCTCTCTTAAATCACAAAAAAGTGATTATTATGTCCCTTCCAGATGCAGTTTTAATGAGACATGAACAGTAGCTGAGTAGGGGGGTATTGCTTTTTACACATACAGCAATTATCAGTCTCACTAGAAGTAATCACCTAATATTCCTTAAAGTAAGCCACAATTGTATGTATCCGATCTTGCATTCAATCAGACTAATATAAGACTATCTCATGATTACTATATACACTTAGCCGTCATTTTGAATGACTACTTTCTAATTCTAGCACAACTCCTGAGAGTATGGTAACGTTTTGACAATATCACATATTCCCAAGGCTATGAATTACCCAAGGGTAACAAAACGTAAAGGTCAAATTTCTGTTTCACTGTGAACTAAATTTTGAGCTGTAACCAATTAGCATTTGGTTTTCCTTTCTGGCTGATTCTGAGTCTTGTAAGCCACTACTACCTCAGGGGGAACTATTCTGCCAAACAACCAAAATGAAATCAGTATCAAAAGGTACACAAGGATTTTCCAATTGCCAGGGAATTTTTTTTTTTTAACATCTAATTGTTATATTCAGAATTTGTCAGGGAAGGAAAAGTAGTGCTAAGCACTTTGCTTGTGTCTCTGCTCTGCAGTTCGATGCTCACTGCAGCAGAAAGGAGTTAATCCTTGGATCACGGAGTACTTTCTTGTGACTTGCCGGCACGCAGACAAAACAGGCTGGCTCTGTAGAATGGTGCTGATTATAAACCAGTTGACAAACCCTAAATGGTGGGTTTCATCTCACCTTCCTCCATATGCTTTGGTGGGTGGAGCAGAAGGGCAAAATCCCCAAATGCCACATAACCTCCAAAAGCTCTAGCGAGCAGAGGAGCCTGAGACAGAAATGTGCCCAGGTACCCTCTGGCATAGCAGAGGAAGGAGAAGTGAATGAGTCTGAAACACAGCTGTTTAGTTTGTGCTGTGTTTCAGCTTTTTAGGGACATCTCAGTCAAACAGGAAAATACTGAAATGTGAATTATCTCCGCATAAGCACATTTCCAGCTTTGTACTGCAAAGCCTAGAGAATGAGGAACAGAAGAATTTGCGTACTCAAGATTCAAGTAAAGAGCATAGGAAATGTCTAAGAAGGAACGAGCAGTGGAAGAAGAGAACAATGGCATCAAAAATAACTCTTCGCATTAAACCTAATCCTCTGTACCTGCCATTGCATCACTGAAGAGACTGATTGTAGCCTGCAGTGATAACAAGGTGGGAGGGATGTCAGGAGTGAAGTAAGACTGGGAATAAATTTAAACCTGGGAAGGGTTCAGAACTGTTTTAATGTTTGCTTCTATGTTTGTCAATACCCAAAGTAGTAATTCAATGTTTACTTTAACTGACAATAAAGTAAGTTAAATTCCCCATGTCAAGTCTGTTTTTCCCCACTACATTAATTGGTGAGTGATTTTACTTGTCTTTATCTTGGCCCACGAGTTCTCTTGCATCAGTTCTTTCCATCTTCTCCTCTGTCTCACTGGAAGGGAGCGAGCAGCTGTTTGGGAGTTTGGCTGCTGGCTGGGGCCAACCCATCAGAGAAACCTACACAGCTAACTTGGACTTGCAGAGTAACTGTTTGATGGTTGAGGACTGGGAAAGTTGCACCCAAAACATGCTTTATGAAAGATTCACCATAAGCCAGCACTAGTAATTGCTGCATTCATTTGCACACAGATATGGGAGCCAGTATGCTAGCTTAGTGTGTTAGATAACTATGCAAACTATAAGCAGTTTAGAAACTTAGATGTGACTAAAATTAACTAGTAGTAATTTTCATTACCATTTTCTCTTAGTAATGCAAGGGAAAGAGCTAATCTGTCTGTGAGTATCTTCACAATAAAAGTAGATAACCTGAAAATGGAAATTGTAACCTTACAAACCTTGATGGTACAATTAAAGAAAGACTGGCTCAGCCAGACTATTGATCATTAGTAGCTGAAAGAGGAAGAACACTTTTTGACTGCAGATGGATTTTCACCTATGAAAAAAACGAAATCCAAGATAAGGTCAAATGTTTGAGATGATCATCAGGATGGCAGGGACACACTGACACATTAGAACTGCAAAAATACTTCTAACAGACTTTTTCATGATTTAAAGAGCTACTGTATAATACTTGCAGTTTTTCATCTTTCTCAAATAGGGTTTCTTTTTCCAAGTGGAGAGGGGGAGAGTTAATGATGGGGTTCTAGTCTGGCTTTATTTTATGTATGACTGCTCATTAGATAACTTGGATTCCCCTTTCTTCTGTTAAAAATAGCACTGACAAATATAAATGGTTCCACAGTACACTGAGCATGTCTGTACTACATAGAGCAAATTAACAAGAAAAAAAAAAACAACCAAAATCCAACAAAACAAATAAACAGCAACAAAAACATAGCAATATCAGCAGAATTTTAGTAGCATTTATAGAGATGTACAAGAAATGTAGAAATGCCAAATAATGTTTTTTAAAACTTCAGAGCTAAAGTAGAATTTCCCTAAACTAAAAAATATTTTCTGGTCTAAGGATTGTCTTTTGAGGTCAGGCCTCTGTCTGGGCAACACTCTGTTTTTACCTCTACGGCAGCCTCATTTTGCAAAACCGGGACCATCTAATCTGAGATCCCAGACCAGACTGGATCTTTGGAAGCCAGGACAGCTTCGAGAGGTCCTAAACTGTTTTTATATTTACTGAACACTGGATAGCCAGCAATTGCTCAAAGAGAATCTGAGGCAAAAGTGAGGAGGAAACAACAGATGAATTTAAGTCAAGTACAGAAAAGCGAACTGCTATATATTCTCAAAATATTCTTTACAGTTGTATTATTCCCAAGAAAGTTTAAGATGGGGAATCTGTGACATCCTGTCTGAATCTTCAGCAAGGTTTGAAACTAGGGTGTTCTGCATCACAACCCATGTCTCCAATACTAAGATAAAAGTAAACTCATTAGTTCATAGGAAGAGCAAAAGTCGCTGAAAGTGGACAAGCCTTAATCACTCTGCGGAAAACTTATAATCCTATTGGCCACATTTTATGGTTAAAAGTGTGCACAAGCAGACCATTCAAAGACTTAGATCTTTGTGACAGACCATAATCATTAAATGTTGCGACACACAGTTAAAAGCCTTGGTACCTTCTATGTTTTGCATATATTCAAAATGGGAAAATGCTTCCTTATTAAATATGTAAAAACACATATCTATTTTTTATCAACATAATGGAAGCTGAAATAGGGCATTGTGGGTCTTTTTGGGGGGGAGGCGTTTTTGTTTGGTTTGGTTTGGTTTTGATCAATCTCAATCATTTATTTTGTGATATGCAGACATGCTTTTTATTTTCCTTTGAATCCCTTTTTACTCCACACAATTTCTTCCAGCCTTCATTTAAGATTCACAGGATCTCCTCGGTACCAAAAAGGATTCAGAAAATACCATATTCCTAGAGACTATTTTTATTCAAGTGGTTGTAAAATTACTACCTCTCCATGGATTTTCACAAAGACTGTTTTCAATACAACTAATCTGCAGAATCTGACCTGAACAACCCAAGCGATATCAGGGAAAACTTCACTCTTTTCTTATCAAGCTTCAAGAGGTTTTAGAGCTGACAGAAAATATGCCACTGTGTTCCCTCTATCCCTCTTAGAGATTTCAGGAAACAAATCAGTTCAGTTTGTATTCATACATAAATACAAATCTGATCCCAAACCAACCGGAATATGAATCGGCAGAATGTCCTCTGAGTATAGTTACTAGGAAATGTGCAGAATGACTTCTGGAAAGGCTCTGCTCTTTATTTCTGCTTTCTGAAAATCATCCTTGAAACTTTATCAAAATGTTTTCATCTGTCAGATTCCTAAAGGCAGTATATGTGATAGAGAAAGCAAGGTACAGTGACAAGAATAAATAAGAATGCAAGTATTACTTCCTAGAACATAAGGTATGAAGGTCGTGTTTTCTTATAAAAAATGTTAACTTTCCTTCCTTCTTGCTCCCAGATCAAACTATTTTCTTGTTCAGACTGTCAGAATTGGCTAAGGGAAAAAATGGAAGGAGTTAAGAGATAAAAAGCATCAAACTTAATATACATATAGAGAAAAACATATAAACTTACTTTTCATTAAATTGAGCAATATTGATTTGGAGTTAATTTACTTAAGAATAGATTGTTTGGTTGGTCAAAGGAAAAGGTTTTCATTAGGTATGAACGTGCTAGTAAAATAGTAATTGCAAATACAGTGAAATGCCTTTAATTATTCTTTACTCTGTGAATGAAATCTACATATACAGTAGTCTTATTACTTTAAAGCTTGCTCGTTCATAAGAACTCATTGTATGTGAAAAAATGTTCTGAAAGTCCTCAGAAAAAGGGATTTCATGAACTAAATTTATTGTTTGAAAAGAATGCTGGAATATTTTGATAAATATTTCAATTACAGATAATTCTGTTAAAATGTAGAATGCTGTCTCTATTTTTTCTTCCCTGGAAATCTTCCCAAATAAAAGAGTAAGTATTAAACATCAAATTTGGAATTAAAAGCATCTGATATTTTTTCTTTCTACATTTTTCCTAATGCTTAGGAACCTCATCAGATGTAAATTGTAGTTACCTCAAGAAAGTGGGATAATTAATGCTGTTTTCTGCTTTGTAAGATTTTGGTCCCTGGCTGACTACTTACACATTTCTTTGAGGTGCTGCTTTCTCTGCATCACTGGTTCACACAGAAAACTGTGAGGTTCCCTGTATTAGCAGGGTCTGTGGTGATAGGACAAGGGGAAATGGCTTCAAACTAAAAGAGAGGAGATTTAGCTTGGATATAAGGAAGAAGTCTTTTACAGTGAGGGGGGTGAGGCACTGGTACAGGTTGTCCAGAGAGTGGGTGGATGCCCCATCCCTGGAGATGTTCAAGGTCAGCCTAGACAGGGATCTGAGCACCTGATCTAGCTGAGGATGTCCCTGTTCATTGCAAGGGAGTTGGTCTAGATGACCTTTAAAGGTCTCTTCCAACTCTAAGGGTTATGTGATTCTATGATATTCACCATTATTTTCCAAATCAATTCAACATTCTAAGCTTGCTGTAGCAGTTAGCATTGCACCCTTTCTCTGTAGCCCAACATCTTTTATCACTGAAAAAAAAAAGTTTTTATTTTAAGGTAACTAACCTCAGATAAAAGCCTGGAGGTGAGAGGACAGCAGGTAATTTTTAGCACAGATGATTCAAAAGAGCTGAATCCTTAAAGCTGAATTTGATAACTCTCTCACTCCATTACTGTTAATTAGTATTCAAGTTTTAAATACACCTTAATGCAGAGAGAACGAGCCTTTAGTTTTAAATGATAATTTCCATAACCTAAATAAATTGATTGCTTTCCCTTTCCCCTTTATTTTGTTTTCAGGTAGAATGAGGCTGAAATCTCAAATATTACACTGTATCAGTGTGTGTCAGCCAGGTAGCCCGTAACAGATAATATACCTTTGTATGTGAATAACGGCTTATTTAAATCTTACTCCCCTGCAAAAGTAGGGTGTTTCCATTCCTTAAAGGAACAAGGAATCACGTGAATAATGACAGCATCTTGAAATCTGCCTCCTATATACTCTTTGCATGGCCTACCATTTCATTTGCTTTTTGCAGTGACTAAGAAAACAACAGGAATGGAGTTAATTTATGTAAGCATGGCTCATTAATTAATAACACCTGTAGGGTTTTGGTGTAGAATTTGCAGAGAGGGTCACTGGAAAGTTATAAATGAAAAACTGAAAACACCAAGAAAGATTCCATGCCTGGAACTTTTCCAAGTTCTGCCTCACATGGTCTTTTTCTCACCCCCGTACTCCTTCCTCCACCTTCACACAGCCTATTCCTTTATTTCAATCTCCATCATTTGGCATATCATCAGGTGCTGGCCAAAGCATCAATGCCCTGCCATCTTTCTACATTCTTCCTCCACATTGTAGTAAAGTCTCTGCACTCATTGCAAGGTCACTCAGGGCTTGTTGCATTGCCTAATAAGCCATTGAGGAAGACAGATGTAGTCATAGAATCATAGAATCACAAAATCATAGAAACATTTAGGTTGGAAAAAATCTCTAAGATCATCTAGTCCAACCATCCTCCTACTACCAATGTTGCCCACTAAACCATGTTTTTTAGTACCACATCTTGAACTCCTCTAGAGATGGTGACTCAATCACCTCCCTGAGCAGCCTGTTCCAGTGCTCGAACTACACTTTCAGAGAAGAATATCTTCCTAATATTCAGGCTGAACCTTCCCTGACACAACTTGAGGCCATTCCCTGTCATCCTATCGCTGTTACCAGGGAGAAGAGGCTGACCTTCGTCTTGCCACAACATCCTTTCAGGTAGTTGTAGAGGGTAATAACTCTCCCCTTTTATTGCAAGTAAGTGCATCATGCTAGACCACTGCTGCATCTTGAGGGGAAGAGATGGCATCTCAATAGGCATGGTCTGTCCTGATGGCACAATGCACAACTCCCTGCTGTTCCTCTCACGTTTTCCATTTTCAGTAGAAAACCCAAACATTTTCAGTCTGCTTATTCAGAGTAAGATAGAGCAAAGAAACACCCACGTAGGACATCTACCATGTACACTATAGACCATCATCTTCTCCAGCACTTTGCCTAACTTGTAAATGCTTCTCACCCTGTAGCCTAGTACTGAATAAACAGAGGTGGCCCTTGAGCAAAACAGTCCTTCCCAGTCTATAGGAGTCTCACGAAGAGGAGATCACTGTGTCTGAAGTTACTCTCCTATCAGGCCTCCTGGGATGTTGTCTGATGAAGAATGAATCTAGACCACATGCTTTCAAAACACACCTGCTTATTTGTTGCTTAAGGATGAAGGTATGTCTGGAGAGTAACAACAGTAACAACAGGTGCTTTGTGTCTTCCAGCAATGCTAAGGACCAGCATGCCAGATGTTTTTTAACACAGGTGTGTAAAGAGGATCTATTGCTGCTAAGCACAGGAAGCACCCACGCTGAGGGCCAGGACATTGGGAAGTGGGAGTGGAGCTGAAGGCTATGATATAGAGACATAGGAGTGAGTAGGTACAACATGCAGCAGGATAGGAGTTGAGCCAGCGCGCACCAAGGGCTGCACCAAGGGATGAGCACTACTGGGGGCTAGGCAGCACCAGCGAGCCTGCGCCCTGTGGCCAAGAGACAGGGATGCCTCCCTGGCACAAACAAGCACTCTTCAGGACAGTAGGCACAGCTGTTGCTGCAGTGAAGGCTGCTTACTCCTTGTTCTATCATCAGTGAAAAAGTGTCATTAAAAGTACTTTACATAGCTAAGGTAACACCTTTACAGTCTCTGTTCCTCATAGATAATTCTTCTTAAGCCTCTTATTTCTTTTGTCTCTTTCTACCTTTCCACCTCTTTCTACCTCTTTTTATCTCTTCAATTTGTTACTGTTCAGTAAAGTAAGGTGCCAAAACCAGGCAGGCTACCACCATCTGTAACCTCATCATCTCCAATTAGAGCAGAATAATTACCTCCAATGTCTCATAAATGACACTGATATTGACTTGCGGAAACAAACTTTACAACCGGGGAAGGTTATAAAGCAGGTATGTTTATTACGGCGCTGTGCCCACACGCCAGGTGCAAGGGGGGTATCCCCATCCTAGTTTGCACACCGAAAGGCAGAAAACTTCCATATTTAAAGATCAAAGTATACATATTGATAGCACTCCTGAGGGAGGGAGGCACTATTACAATTAATTCTGAGAAATCATTATAATACGCTCCACCCCAGAGTCACACCCCTTGAGCATGCGTAGTGCCTCCTGGTGATCGTCTTCGGGGGTTGTAGGGATGAAGGCCGTATCTCTTCCTCACTGTGAACTCTTGACCTTGGCGCGGTTGAAGAGAGTGATCCAGCCTCGGCTGGTTTTCTTCAGGATGTAGTCTCCAGTTCAGTTCCAACGACCAATCAGCAACTTCTAGGTTTCCTTGCCCCATTAACCCACATCCACCTTTTATTGTTTGTTTGAAACTATATTCAAATCCTTTCCTCCCTCAATATGAATACTTCTCAGAATGTTCTTTTTGTTTGGCAACTATACCTTGCCGTTGACTCCTATTGGCTCTGACACACTGTCAAGTCATGTTCAATTAGCTTATCCAATTGGAGTGACTTAAATCAACCTCATCAAAAGACAGGAGCAGCTTCTCCTAGAAAAAGCCTACTCTAAAAAATGAAGTTCATTACTCAATATTTTCTAAGTACTTTACTAGTTTGCCAGTTTATTATTGACATTTGTCAACTTAGTATAGGAAGTGTATTTTGAATGGAATTTTCAGTGTGTTAACCACCAAGACTTATAAAAGATTTGCAAATACTAGCCAAAAAAAAAGAAAGCCTGACCTTGGCTCTGAACAACACTGCTTAGCAGCAGCTATAAGGGGAAAAGGGAAAGGCTGTTGATGTGGTCTGTCTTGGCTTCAGCAAAGCCTCCGACACTGTTTCCCACAGTATTCTCCTGGAGAAGCTGGCAGCCCATGGCTTGGACAGGTACACTCTTCACTGGGTAAGGAGCTGGCTGGATGGCCGGGCCCAGAGTGGTGGTGAATGGAGTTAAATCCAGCTGGCAACCAGTCATGAATGGTGTTCCCCAGGGGTCGGTGCTGGGGCCTGTCCTCTTCAAGACATTATTGATGACCTGGATGAGGGCATTGAGTGCACCCTCAGTAAGTTTGCAGATGACACTGAGTTGGCAGGAAGTATTGATCTGCTTGGGAGTAGCAAGGCCCTACAGAGGGAACCAGACAGGCTAGATTGCTGGGCTGAAGTCAGTGAGATGTGGTTCAACAAGACCAAGTGCCGGGTCCTGCACTTTGGCCACAACAACCCCAGGCAATGCTACAGGCTTGGGGCAGAGTAGTTGGAAGACTGTGCTGAGGAAACGGACCTGGGGGTATTGGTTGATGCTTGGCTGAGCATGAGCCAGAGGTGTGCCCAGGTGGCCAAGAAGGCCAATGGCATCCTGGCTTGTATCAGAAATACTGTTGCCAGTAGGAGTAGGGAAGTCACTGTCCCTCTGTACTCAGCGCTGGTGAGGCCCCACCTCGAGTACTGTGTCCAGTTTTGGGCCCCTCACTGCAAAAAAGACATTGAGGCCCTGGAGCGTGCCCAGAGAAGGGCAATGAAGCTGCAAGGAGATTGGAGCACAGGCCTTATGAGGAGCGGCTGAGGGAGCTGGGATTGTTCAGTCTGGAGAAGAGGAGGCTCAGGGGAGACCTTATCGCTCTCTTTAACTACCTGAAGGGAGATTGTAGTGAGCTGGGGGTCGGCCTCTTCTCTCTTCCAACTAGTGACAGGACGAGGGGGAATGGCCTCAAGTTGCGCCAGGGGAGATTCAGGTTGGACATTGGGAAATACTACTTTTCCAAAAGAGTAGTCAGGCACTGGAACAGGCTGCCCAGGGAGGTGGTTGAGTCACCGACCCTAGAGGTGTTCAAGGAATGTTTAGACATTGTATTGAGGGACATGGTTTAGTGGGAACTATTGGTGATAAGTGGACAGTTGGACTGGATGATCTTGGAGGTCTTTTCCAACCTTGGTGATTCTATGATTCTGTGATAAACATCAGTGTGTTATCAACATCTTTTTTTTCCTAGAACCAAAACATGGCATCATACCAGACACTCTGAAACAAATATATTCCAGTTGAAATTAAGACAATACACTTGTGCAAGTCTTCAAAGGAAACTGTCAGCTCTGCTGAGCTGTTGTGCATTGTCTCAATAAACATGTAATACATATATTTAAAGAAGTGTAACTGCCTATTCACAAACTTGCATGAGTACTTACCAAAAATAAATGAAGAAAAGGAAAAGGCTGTCTACACAAATAGACAAACAAATAACAATCTCAAAATGGTAGAAGTTACAGTGCAAAAAACTGTCAGGAGAAACAGTATTAAATTAACACCTCTATTATACATACAGTATAAGAGAAGCTTCTAATACATGCTAGCTACCAATACAACTTTAGCTGTAGAGTTAGCATAAACACTTCACCTAGAGAACTTAAGCTAAATTAAAAGTGAGCAGTATGAAAATGAGGATAAAAAGCAGATAAAAGTCAAAGGAAATCTTGTGCTTTCATCTCTAGAAAGCAAGTCAGATGAATTACTCAAAAGAAATGAGAGTAAAAGGGGAGAAATCTTGCAGACAACATTTGGATTTTCTTCTACTTAAATTCTACCTTCAAATTCTGTGTTTTCTGCTGAGCAGATTAATTTACAAATTAGTACTGAAAGGGCAGAAAGAAATAGATATTTAATGAAGAAATGCCACTTCCTCTGTAAAGATTTTCAAGATGTTGAGAAATCATGTCTATGTGATTGGCTTATGCTGTGTTCTGGAATAGATGGGTTTCCTTCGTACTTTAAGCACTAGAAATCAGTAAGTTTGCGTTCCTTAATTATAAGTATTGCTGCAGTTCTACTATTGGAAAAATCTAGTTATATAACACCAGCAGGGTGATATATATCACCACCAGGAAAATGGAAAGAAAAATGCAGTTATACACGATATGCTACCAGAGTTAATTGATATAGATGTTATGCTATCAAAGCTAATTGAAATTAATGGAAACATTGCTAATTATTTCATTTGTCTGTGAAGAAATCACACATAAAATTATCTACCAAAGAAAGAAAATGTAATTGATTACTCTCTTGCAACCATACATGACGTCCCTTGCTTAAAAATTTTCTTCCTCGATGAGAAAAATTATATATTAATTAGAGGTATTCTTTAACTGGGGTTCCTCTGATTATGTCATCTTTTACCCACTACAAATGACAGCTCATCTGCCTAGAAAAATGTCAGCCCTATCTGCATTAGAAACTTTAGCATCAAGCCACATAAGAGTCATTTCAAATATTTAGATAATTCAGTCCCAACCATCCTCAGCTGTGGCTGCTGCTGCTGCCTTTTCCCACAGTTTTTAAATGTCTTTGTTTCATCAGGGACTGGACCAGGTAACTACCAACGGTGTCTTTCAATCCCAATTATTCTCTAATTTATGATAATACGTATAACTACATGGATACATTTCAGGAGCACTGTTTATTTCAGGACTGCTCATAGTGGTCACAAAAAAAGCATTTCTATTCCACCAAGATAATTTCTTCAGAACTTGTCAGCACAAATTCTTAAACTAAAAATATTTAGACTGTATGAGTATTCTCAGGTGTATCCACAGCTTTCAAACCCGATCTGCCATAAGGATTTTGTGCTAGGAAAGGTTGGTTTATTAACTTGAGAGGCTTTTCTTTCAGTTAATTTCACATAGCGTTTTGAACAAATTAGTTATCTCTAGCCACTAATACACACAACTGACATAGATGTTTAAAATATCTAAAGGGAGATGGGAGGCAAATGGATGAGGCCAGGATCTTCTTGATGGTGAGTAGCATTAGGGCAAGGAGCAATGGACAAAAAATTGAACATAGGAAGCTCCCACTAACATGCAGAAGAACTTGTTTACAGTGAGGGTGACGGAGCACTGGAACAGGCTGCCCAGAGGGGTTGTGGAGTCTCATTCTATGGAGATATTCAAGACCTATCTGGACACCTACCTGTGTGACATATTGTAGGGTACCTGCTTTAGTAGGGGGATTGAACTTGATGATCTCTTGAAGTCTCTTCCAGCTCCTGCAATTCTATGATTCTGTGAAGAACTCACTGATGTGAAGCAACAAGAATCCATTTTCTATACGCATTTTCCTGCTCTGCCAGTGTTGCAAACACACAGGCAATACACACTGATAAACAAAGCCATTTTCTCCAAATTAACCTGGGAGGACTAAAAAAAAAAAAAAAAAGTGTTCAATTAGTAGCATCTTATTATCCTAAACTTTTGAAAGAAAATGCACTTTTTAGTAACTTGCATTAAACTGCCCATTTGCAAATTATTAGTATTATTGTCATTACATAAATTGCCTTCACTCAAAAAATTCCCTCTACTTCTTAATAGCAAAGCTACAGGAAGATGCCAATGTTGATTGATCGGAGGTGTTTATAGTAAAGTCCAGCAGGATCTGTTATTGCAATAGGCACAAAACACAGCAGGCAATGCATTCAAGCAGTAAATACAGCCCCAAAACCCTGTGGGGGAGATGAACCCCTACTCAGAAGAGCTCTGACTGTCCACTCTCAGCATCTCCCTATTAGATTTTATCATCTCTTTAATTGTCCCACTAGCGAAGTTTTAAGCCTGTTGAAAAAATATCAACATTTTTTGAAACACATATGCTGTACCTTTCATTTTACTTTGATTATTTAATGGAAAAAGTTGGTTCAGATTTGAAGAGTTTTGATATCACTGAAGAACTCAATAAACCTGTTTAAACTTCACTCATTTAAACTATTGGCTGAACTTATGCCCCTTAGTATTACATTATATTTCATTGGATTACTTGCTTAAAAACATTGTTACATAGACATCTCCAGCCTTAAGACTCAGGTATGTTGCACCACCCAACAAATAGATCTCTAGTATTTATAGGACAGGTGAAATGCACTGGAGATTTCCTGAGTTCTGTACAGCCTATATTCAATGCTGCAGCATTAATATCTATTATCCCAGTGACACCTTGATAAAAATTTCCAGAGGACCACAGATTTAAATATCAACTATCTGAACAGATGAAAATATGAAAGAATCTGATGTCCAAATTACTGTAATGTGGTACATATTTAAAAGCTTAAAATAATGCAGTGCCCATAGAGAAAAAGCTTCATTTTTAAGCTATTTTTTAGGCGTTAGTTGATGTTTTCATTGTAAAATTCTAGTACGCTAGCTGATAGCATAATCTTGGGCAGACACATAAGATAGGAGGAAATACCTTCTGGACAGTGCTGCTATTGACTGGCCTTCTTAGATTTTCCTGGGAATGTGAAAACAAACCTCCTTGGTGTATATTACAGCAAGTCCTGGTTATCCACCCAAGTCCCTCTGCCTTTGCAGAAGATTGATGCCATGTCCCCTGATTTAGAGGACAAGGACTGGTGCTGCCAATACATGTGACCACATGAAGGGTTCCTCCTCTCACAGCTTTCTCTTGGAGACAGTGTAAGAATAAAGTGAGTTGTGTGGGCTAGACCAAGGGGCCTGTTTTTGAGCAAGGGCCAATGGAGGAAGGATTGATCTATTAGCCCTCTCAGTGAGGACTGCATTTACTGTACTGGTTTATTCACTTTTTTTATTATTGCCTATTCACTTTTCCCATGCTATAAAAAATTTTATGGTCTTCCTCTAAGTCAAAGTGGGCTCACTGTTCTATAAAAATTATTTCATATTTCTGATTGAATTGGGCCAAATACAGCACTTTCTGTTATCACTTATGGACTGTAGGAGCTATGAAATGTAGAAAAATACAGCACTTGTGATCCAGGACCAGAAAGAATCTATCTCCTATGGGAAACAGATCATTTTACTAATCTTCACTTGCCCACTGTCTTGCTCTTTAGCAATGTCTGTGTCCTATCTTTAAATCAAGATACAGAGCTTCTATTTTTCTCCAAAGCTAGTTTCTCCCTCATTCTCCAACTCCGTTTTTGCAGCTACCAGACATACAGTGGCTAGTCAAGAGATGTGTTTCCTCATCATCCTGCATTTCATTTAAACAACTGGTGAGTTGATTTACCCCTTGGAAGATGAGAGAAAAGGTTGTTCTTTTTATTTTTAGATTTTACGTTCCCTGCTTGGGATTGTTTTGGCCCACACTGATTATTTATGATAGCACTAATGCTATTGCCCAGGTCTCACAGAACTGCTAGCTTTTTGTAGGCAAGAGGCCCAGAGTTTTTAAATTCTACTTGAAGGTTTGTATCATGTTCCAGAAAGCATACCTAAGAGAGTATTTCAATTTCAAGAGAGTATTCACAATTATAAACACGTAAGAATGAGTGACAATTTTAAGAAGCATCATGTAGTCTATGAACTCTTTGAAAATAGAAAAATTTTCTTTTTTTCCAGAATTGGGTCTTAAAATTTCTGAATTTTCATATTGAATTGCCTTTAGCATTCAATGTCCTATAAAAGAACCTAATAGCCTTTTAAACACTGTAGTAATTTGAGTCCATTAGTCTAATAGGCAGGGATTAAAAGTAGAAATAAAGAGATCATCAACCATGAAAGTTAAACACATCTGTTCATATTCAATCATTGAAATGACAAATATTTTATCACTGAGAATCACAGATCTTAGTACAGGAAGATTCAATGTAAAATAAGCTCAGTATAATGTCCTGCCAAATTTACATATAGCACAGAAGAGGAATTTTATTGCAACTTCTGTCTTAGAGGTCAAGGAAAAGTCCTAGCACAGTTTCACCTAGTGGATGCACCAGAAGAACTGCACAAGTCTGCAGTGGTCCCATCATTGCTTGTGAGATGAAACCATGCATTCAAAAGACTCCATGAGCCTAATGCTTCTTCCTCCTATGTTTAAAAATTAGGGAAAGACTGAAGTCCTGTGTGTATTTTCCAATTCCAGCTCCAGTTCCTCCACTGCATACCATATTGATGTGCATCTGAGGCAAGGGAACCTATTTCACTGTCCCAAACTCTGGAATCACTACCTCCTAGACTGATCCTTGCAGATTAGTAGAATCAGCATACCCAGGTTTTGTGAAGCAGTAAGTCTCTCATAGCCATGAAGCACAATAAAAATCGCTCTTAGTTTTGCTACTCTTTGAAGGACAATATACTCAATGCTTATCCTTTCAACTTGGTACCACATGTAAATTGATCAGGTTAAAGAAAAGAATTAATCAAGGTTGTTGTAAAAAAAAAAATAGTGAATGAATAATGAATGAACTTAGAATGCTGTGTCCAGTTCTGAGCTCCCTAGCTCAAAAAAGACGGGGATCTCTTCGAAGGAGTCCAGCAGAGGGCAACAAATATGATGAGAAGCCTGGAGCATCTCCTGTATGAGGAAAGGTTGAGTAACCTAGGTCTGTTCAGCCTGGGGAAAAGAAGACTGAGAGGGGATCTGATAGAAGTTTATAAATTTCTAAGGGGAGGTGGGAGGCAAATGGATGAGGCCAGGATCTTCTCGGGGGTGTGTAGTGATAGGACAAGGAGCAAAGACTAAAAACTTGAACACAGGAAGTTCCATACGAACATGCAGAAGAACTTCTTTACAGTAAGGGTGATGGAGCACTGGAACAGGTTGCCCAGAGAGGTTGTGGAGTCTCCTTCTATGGAGATATTCAAGATCTGCCTGGACACCTACTTGTGTGACCTATTGTAGGGAAGCTGCTTTGGCAGGGAGGTTGGACTCACTGATATCTTGAGTTCCCTTCCAACCCCTGCAATCCTGATTCTGTATAATGATGTTTGCACTTAATCACAAAACTGAAAAAAAAAGTTACAAAATAGAAAAAGAATTTAAATGCTCGAAAGTCTGTCCCTAATCTTTCTTTCATCCAAGCTTTTGTTCCAGGACATGCCAGAGCTACTTGTGCTGAGAATCCAAGCAACATCTGAGGATCACTTCAAAGAGCCAGCTCCTTTATGGTTTACTGTTTCTCACTCATTAGCCAGTCAGTTCTGTGTCCTAGCTACTCACTTTTCCGGTCAATCTCCAATCTATTCCCTAGGGCTACATACGGGAGTTTGTTTCTGCTCGTTTTCCATCCACAGTGGGTTACCTTATTCTCTCTTAAATTCATACATTTCCTGGCTCTGTTATCCAGGAGAAATCTGCAGTTAGGAAGAGAAAGCCTTTATTAAATAATTACTGAACAATAACACCTGCAGAAACAGTTATAAAATCCCAGCCATTGATATTTTTGTTTGTTTTTCTTTTAACCTCTGGAGCTGAACTCCACACATCTCCCACTCTGTAGCAGTTTTAATGACTTTCATCTTCTACCGTAAATAGAAAAGACAACTAGGCTGTAAGAGATGCATTAGTTAAGGAATATAAGATTGTAAAGGCTCTTAAGATCCCACGAAAGCCACATAGTTTGTGAAGTCCTTAATGTCATTATGGTGCAAGACCACATTAACAAGACACCAATTTTGAATTTGACTTTTATTATGACATGAAGTCATAATAAAAGATTCTGGAGTCTATAACTCTCTTGTACTTCATTTCCTCACCTTCGCATGCAAGCAATTGCAGGGGACTTTATTACAGAAGGAGAAAAACATGATAATGATAATGATAATGAACAATAGAATTATTAATTCTAATTTAATTTCTGAAGTGCTTTTACTGTTGCATCAGGAGCTTTTAAAATGTTGAGGAGTGAAATAGAAATAAAAACTGTTTATTGTGTTTGGCTTAAAGTGCTCACTTCTGGATTCCTAACACTTGGCCAGCTGTGCCTCTCAAGCCTGGGTGCATGAAGCATAGCTCACAACTCAATTGAGCAGCAAGTTCAAAGCTGGAGACCTTCTGTCCTTGTCCTCCTGGGTAGCCTTGACCATTAATTCCATGGGAGTTCATCTGTCTACAGTGGAGAGAAATCTGCACTTCTAAAATGTAGATATTATTAATATCTCTCTTCATGAAGTGAGTACCTAAATAACTGTTTCTCTCTACTGAATGTAGAGCTCACAGTTTCATCCTGAAATGTCAGCGTCTATGAATTAGATGCCTGAAGCTGTTTCCAGGTAACTATTGAGAATAATCCTATTGAGAACAATCCTGACTCTTCGTCAGACCTCAGCTCTTCTTTGGAAAGAGGGAATTGCCTGTGGTTGGTCAGCCTGTTGAAAGCCACTAATCAGAATCATAGAATCATAGAATGACTTGGGTTGAAAGGGACCTCAAGGATCATCAAGCTCCAACCTCCCTGCCACAGGCAGGGCTGCCAACCTCCACATCTAATACTAGATCAGGCTGCCCATGGCCCCATTCAACACGGCCTTGAACACCTCCAGGGTGCATCCACAACCTCTCTGGGCTAATAGAGGAGTACGATCCATGTGAAACAGTCTGGTCACTCTGAGAGCTGATGGAATGCCATGTGAGGATTAGGAAGTGCTTTGAGAAGAGTAGGCAGACCTCCATTTTTAAAGCACTTACTGTGAGTGCAGCCACCAAAGAAGTTTGTCAGATAAACAACGAGAAGTTCAACCTTTACAAAGTTCAACATGAGTTCAGGCAGAGCAGTCTCCTATTTGTCTTTCTCATCACTCTTCTGTCTACCTTTGGATATCCTTGCTCCCAGATGCACTTTTCTACATGGAATCTCTTGTTCCTGGAAACAAAGAGCATCAGAAATCTAATTAGATTATGTTTACATGAATTTTCCAGTCCAGTAATGCATATCTGAGTAACCTGGATAACTCAGATAAGTGTCTGTACTATAATCTAAATTAAACCAATCCTAAAATTGTTTTGGAGCATTATCTGTCATTAGACAGATATGTAACAGAATAAGATAACATAGGAAGTCGTAGTAAATACAAACCTCCACAGATTATGTATTATACTCCTGCTCTTTTTACCTTCAGGAAACTCTGTAGTAGTGTGCTTTGAGCTGAAAGGACCACATCTGAATTCATTTCACCTCTCCTTAAAGAATGTTGATAACTCAAAGAAAAAAAAGAAGAAGAAAAAAGGCTGTCAGCTGAAACCACAGCAGATAAACCCCTTTGGGGAACAGGTTTGTCTATTCCATTTTCTTTCCTTTAAAATGCAAATCCCACAGCTCTGCTCCCCAAAATGAGAAGATCACTTTTTATTATTTGTAATTTTAAAAGACCTATCTCTTCATAAAACTTAACAGTGATTTGGAGGATGGGGCTGAAACAGATCTTGTGGTGCAAACACTGTTATCCTTGTTACCTCTCAGAAAGTCCTTTCTCAAGCTAATCAAATGCTAGCCTGCAAGCAACTCTTTGGCTGTTCCTTTTGACCAGTTAGAAGGTAGTTCCAGAATTTCCCTGCACTGATGATTAGAAATCTCCCCCTCGTTTACATCCTGACCATATTTATGACCACTTAGCTTTTATTCTAGTCTTGCTCTTTAAATTAAGCAGCCCTTTTTCTTTTCTACGTGTACTTCCCAATGCATTTATAAATCAAGCTGCTTAATCCGTTTTTTCTCTCTCCTCACATCCTGAAGTTTTCCACTCATCCCTTTGTCTCAATGCACCTTTTCTGCACCTATGCAAAAGTGAATTTGGCTTTCAGGGACAGAGCTGAGCAGAATTTCCATATTATTCCAGATGCAGTCTCATCAACAGCATTGAGACTTCTCCAGAAGACGTCTACTCCCTAGGTGTTGGTTTGCTATAACTCTATAGTCAAATAGTATACCAGATCTTCATCTTCTTTAGTAATTGCCAAATTACGACCTTATAGCTGATTTTCTTGCTGTCAGTTCCCTGGACCTGTCCTTGAATTTTACTTTTCTGGGATTCCCTTTCTGTTATTCCTGCCCCCATAGAAGTTGTGTACTCCTGTAGCGATTTGATATCTCAGCCTTCCTTTTATGTTCTCATGCTGAAAATTTCATGCACACACTTATTTTTAAGCCAAGATCATTAACAAAAATATTTTTTAAATTTTTTCCAAATCTTAATCCTTGAAAATGTCAAATAGTGACTTCACTTCAGTCTAGAGCTTCCTCTTTTGATGCTATCATCCGCTGTCTTCATTCAGCCAGGTTCTTAACCTTTTGCACTTCCACTACTAATTTATTTCGGGATGCGGTTTAGTGGGCATAGTGAGGATGGATAGATGATTGACGATCTTAGAGGTCTTTTCCAACATCAACGATTTTACGATTCTATGGTTTCTTCTCTACCTTAGCTTATAATTCCCCAGACAGCAACATAGTAGATATTTTACTAGAATCCAGTTATCAGAATATTATGTTTATTCTCTAGAAAAGTAATTTTCTTATCAAAGAAATTTTGTTAGTTTGCCCTGGTCTATATCTGGCAAATGCATATGCTCTCTGTGTTTTCTTACAGTTCCAGTCACATCTCAAAGGGAAACTCCTGCAGAAAGCAGTGCTATTTCCTCTGAATAGGACATCCTGGGGTGTGCAGGCTATACCAACCATCATTCCGTATGTGTATTTCTTGTCTGTTGTTCCTGTGGTGCTATTTAATGTGTTGACTGTGATCATAACTTACCTATCTTGAAACGAGAAGGACTGATTTACCTGAGGGATCCTTCAGGTCAAAGCTATGGTCAGCAGAGCAGCTTGCTAGGAACGAAAGTGGGTTAGTGTTTTGTTCTGGAGAGCTCAAATTAGGTGGTATGATCAAGCTGGAAAATTGTCTCCTAGGCTTGTTGGAAAAGTTTGTGCATGTGGGTGGATGTGCACACACCACAATAGTGAAAGGAATGAGGCTCCTGTAGGTTTTTATCTAGATGAATTCCACCTGAATGGATTTAATGCTGACTCTGTTTAGCTGGATTGTCTGTTGAGCACTATTGAGTCTGAAGAATTTAAATGGTGTCCTCTTACTTGCTTATACTGACACAAGAAAATCAAGATGAATGCTGGAAAATTAAATTTCAATTATAGGTATGAAGACTTAAGTATTCAAATTGGGAAAACTGGCATCAGTAATTATTCCACCATATGAAAAAAATTAATTTAAAATTTAAGTATTTTTAAGTCATGTTTCATTTTAACCCTCCTCAGACAACGACTTTTTATCTTAGGAGGCATCCCTCAGATAACAGTGCTTTCTCTTACTGAAGAAATAGCATTTTACCAAGCCATTAGTCCTAGACTTGGCCTTCATTTCTCTAACTCAAGGATAGAGATGGTGTCTCTTTTGAAATCATTATTTTTGTCCATTTATCATCAAGCAAATAGTTTTCAGAATAAAATTAAATGATAATTTAAATGCAGTCTACTTAAGCAAGACATTGTGTTTCTCTCCAAATGAACATTACACTGCAATAATATGGGCAGTAAAACTATAATTTCTAATTAATTCCTAAATGTCAACTATCCTTTGGAAAACTAATGAAAAATTTAATTGTACAAGGCTAACCTAGACAAAACTTAAAGAAGAAATGTCTCTGTGGTATCTAAGACCTAAATTTTATTAAAATAGATTATTTAAGGCATTTATACACATGAGAAATGATTGAACAGATGTCAAAATATCTGAGTTATACTCAGAGGTTTGATAGAAAGTATTTCACCTAGTTTTGAAACTGATTTAAAGTTAAATGGAAAGGTGTCATCGTTTAAAAAATTCATTTTAGACATTACGCTCCTATATGTTTTGCCTAAGTTTTCTCTCTTCCTTCCATCCTCAGATTTGTCCCCAGCACTCTCATATGGAATAACTGAGGTATCCCCAATTTTACAGTGCTGGTATGAATGAGCTAATTCATGACATCACATGGTAATGAATGCTTGGAGTTGGAAAGAGAGCCTCAGCAATGTCACTAGGACTGACTTTGTGAAAACTTTTGTTATTTAAATATCTAAAAGACTATCAAATGGTCTAACAAGAGGATATACAAACCTCAGCTAAGACTCAGATGTACTTTGCATGTGAGCTTTGCCCTTTTATGTCAGATCTCCTATAAATGATTCTTATTCTAATGGGAGTGTGCAAGTTTTGGTCTAATATCTCAAATCTGCACTAAAGTCCTCCAATTTCTAATGAATGTGCTCAGCTACTTGAAATTCTGTGGTGATAAAAGAGTGCACCTTTTCCACTCAAGTACCCTTTTCGCTGTAACAAGATGTGAGAAAAACCTCTTGACCTATACAAAGAAAATTGGACCAATAAATGTTGAATAGAAGCGTATTGAAAGTTCATGAGGAGACAGGCATCCTTCAGTTCTTAGCAATGATTACTCTGAAACTTCTATGAAGTTTATAATGTATATGTTGGATAAAAATGAGATAAATGATTGGCATATGCATTTATTATTTTTTTTTCTTTCTTTCCTATTTCAGTGCTCTCCCTATGCCCGTTCAAATTTAGGAGCATGGCACTGTTTTTGTACAAGTCATAAAAGAACATAGACATTATGTAAATAGTTTCAGTGGAGAAATGAAGTGGAAAAACTCATTTTACAATAGAAAGAATAAATGGAATTACTTACCATTTGATGGGGCTGAAAACCACTGAGCTTTAGAGAAGTCTGATCATTTCTGTAAGCACTTACATGTAATAAGGAATAATGAATTTTAGCTTGTGTCTTCCTAGACACAGCATCCCATCTCAAAGAAAGGGAAAGAAGAAAGAGGGGAAAAGGTGGATCCAACTTCTAATCTCTGTAACACATATAAAGCCAAAGAAAACAGTGCATTACAGTGGAACCTTTCTGTATTTGCACCAGAGTAATTGGGAACAGAGCCCTGATTCCCGTAGTAATTTAAGTTTTTGTTTGCTACCTGCTGAACTCTTTAAAAAGTTCTTGTGCCCCAGGAAAGATCTGTTCTTCTCCCATTGAAGCTCCAGGGATATTGAATGGCTTTAACTAGGGCGAGGGGCAGGCTTGAGGGGCTGGCCAAGGCACCAACAGTAATTGTAATGCCAGTGCCTCGGGACCACTTCTGACTCAGCTCAAAGCAGCATCAGTCAGCCTCAGATGAGCATTTCTACTCTGTGATTCTGCAGCACTGGAATCCACCACCCACTCTGGTGACAAGGAAAGTGATATGAAAGAAAACTTATTTTGCATTTTCAAAGGCAACCATCATGTTCTGGCCTTGATCCAGTTGTATCTGACTTTGAGCACATCAGCTTAACCACAATGAAAATAATACCAAGTCATTATTTAGGGAAACATAATCTCATGGGAAGTTATCTGCAAACATTCCAAGGTGCAATTTAATGTATTTATGCATAAGTAAATGTTGGAACAGTTTAAAATTAAAAAAGTGAATTATCAGAAACAAGACAAGAAGAACAAAAAAAGGGATACTAAAGGCAGCACAACTGAGATTACAGAACAGTTTGATCTTCAGGGACTGATTCCGTCTCAGTTCCATGGCTCTGGCTATTTTAATATTTGTTACAAAATAATATCACAAAAACTTAATTATGTTGTGTTTATTTGGTGCCGTATGGAATGAAGCTAGTGGTAATGAACACAAGAATACTAACATGGTCAATTGTCCATTTTTTACAAGTTTGTCACAGTAGTACCGATACTTAACTGGATTTGTGTGTAATTTTAGAAAGGAAATATGTGTATTAAAAATGTAATATGAATGACTTCTTCATGCAGATAGTTCCATCAGATTTATCTTATAGGATTCCAGTTGGTATGTTTCAATAATTTAGCATCTATTCATTTTACTCATTGTACTGGGATTTTGTTAACCTTTTTTAATTAGTATTAAAGAGACTCAGTAGGAATATTCATTGCCCACAGGTAAAAATATTCTCATCATTCAGCAGAATGATTATTTTTATAATGTTCCTACTTTTAAGGTGTAATTATGTTACAAACCCTTTGGAATGCACAAAAATATTTAAAAGCAAGCACTTATAATTATTCCATAAACCAATCTGTTAGTTAGCTCACCCAAAAATTAGACATTACTAAAGTGAAAGAAAAATGAAGGAAGGAAGGGAGCAAGAAGAGGGAAAGAAAGAAGGAAGGAAATAAGATTGAAACAAAGCCATTTCTGCCACCTTCACTTGCAGTGAAGGATTGCAAACATTATTAAAAGCCATGTCTGAAATCTCTACTATAGCTGTCTATCTATCTACTATAACTGCAGAGACAAAATCAATCCTTGAATTAAGAACTATGGAAAATAAATAGTAAAAGAAGAAAAGCTACCTGGAGAGTGGCAGAATATGTTACAGGACAGATCAGTCCATATAATATATCTTTTCACTGATAACTTTTCAAAATGCACTTAAATCTTACTTACCTTCAATCTCTATTGCTCCTCACACAAACATAATCATTTGGTGTTACACGGCTGGTTTTTAGCAGTAGAACTAATGAGCAACATGGACAGTTGCTGTTACGAAGAATAAGTGCCTCCTTTGAATTTTATATATTTAAAAAAAGAAATGAATGTGAAAAATAGTTAGCATACAATAAAAATTAATGTCAGACAGACCTGCTCCACTAACCTTGCATGGTCTCTAATTACTCTGGAAAATTTTAACATGCTCCATTCACTGGAGAGGAAAGGAATTTGGGTATTAGTTTTCCTGACCTAAATTTGCACTTGTTTTGCTTACCAGAAGGAAGTCAAGGAGGTGGAACAGATAATAAGGAAGGGTTCTCAGGATATGAACTACTGAGTAAAACCCAAGATGTTCAGCTTCTCAAAAGAGACTGAGAAGTTTTCTGAATTATCCAAGAAATCAGGAATCAATCACAGTAATCATACCAACACTTGTAACACGCCCTAGAGATTTTAGATAGTTTGGTTGTTGAAAACAGAATTTAGCAGCATGAAAGAGATGAAGAGGCAGGTTCATGTTTATGCTGGTTTCTCCCTTGTTTGGTTGGCCCATTGACTTCAACAGAGTTATTTCGAGATGCGCATTCCTTCTGTGCCTGTTAGGAAAAACACAGGAAGCAGAATGTTCTTTTCTTTAACCCTGATCTTAAAGAGCACAGCCAGTGATTAAGCTCATATTGTGAATCTTTTCCTCACACTTAGCGATAGATTGTGTCCGTGGACAGTCTGACTCATACCAGCTGTGCATGAACCTTACCACTTCAGAAACAGCTTATCATTGCCCAGCTGGCCTATGGAAAATCCTAGAATTTCTGAAAACTAGTTCTGTATGTAAAATAAATACAATTTATTTTTAATTTAGTGAAAGACAACTACTGCACATTGGAGGTCAGAAATCTTCTGCTCAGCAAAAACTCACTCCTTTATCTATTGCCCCTGAAGATCCTTTGCCTCTTAGGAGGAATAAAAATAGAACTGATGAAACACAACATAACTTGAATTATGCATCAGAGTTGCAACCTAGCAAAGAGAGCAAAGGATGCTCTTGATTTTAAGTCTCCTGAGAGTTCTTGTGGTGTCATATCAAGCAGTCGCTTTTAGCAATCCATTGCCAATGCATATCTACATGGAAATGATACACAAATTAGATTTGAATGTGAAGATTTGACATGAAGATTTCCTCTTACTACACTGGAAAGGTTAAGGAGCTTAAGGATGGTTTGACTGCAACATACATCTAAGCTAAAACCCCTTAGTAATACAAGTAATAGGAGAAAAGGCCCCAGGGCAAACAAGAGAGAGAGTTTTTTCTGGGAAGAAGCACTCTGCACCCAGTTGCCTGAGGTGTGGGGCACTTCCTGAAAGCAGTAGGAGTTGGACATACCTACTGTTTTACAGGATCAGATTTTACCTCAAGTAAAAACTACCAGGTTTACACAAATCCTATAGGTGATTCAGCAATGCCCAGAGATAATCAGGTACTCTGAGATTAAAATACTGAGAGCTATCTTCTGTTCCCTAGGGATGGTGTCTAATATATGTTAAATCCAATCAGTGTCTCTTAGCTTTCTTCGCTGTCACAGAGTTTCAGTTTACTAATTAGAAATGTTCAGCTGCAATTCCTTTGCATCACTTTCTCGCCGGGTAGGATTCAGCACCCTCTGAGAATTTAAAAAGGTTACACCACCATTTGTCAAGGTCACAGCAAGAAAGGTTTTTCATTAATTTTAGATTGGCAAAGAATAAGAAATATTGTAATTGCTGCATTTAAGCCATTCACTGCACCATCTCTCTTTCTACTTCACAGACAACCAATTAGGGGCTTTATTTAAAATGTATGAATTGCATGACTGTCATTAAAGCTACAATTCTGAAGAGTTCATTTGCTTTCTTTAATGGAAGTATTACAGAAACTCAGTTATTTTTCTGGACAATGACCCAATCACTCAACATTTGGTAAATAAAAATGGCTCTATAAGCCTGACCACAGGTGGAGCTTCCATTGACATGAGTGCTGAGAGGGCCTGGTTCTGTGAGGTGCTGACAGACCACTGTGCCAACCCAAACCATCTGCCTCCTCAGTTTGATAGCAAGGCCAGGAAAATTCCCAGAATGCTGGGCTTTTGTGATAGGAAAAAACAAGAACACAATGAAATGCTCAACATTTGTGAAAACTACACAGAACTGCCTCCAAGGCCTGTTGCTGGTTACTGCAGTACAACTATGACTTAGTTTCAACAAAGCGAGAGCCATGAGTGGACCCGTGGGCTCAGCCAAACGTGCTTTCAGCATTCTCCAGCGTACTACTAGCTTTTCTGAGTGATTATCTTTCTCATGGCAAACAGCTACACTTTGCATCTTCTTTCTTTTTTGCCACTTATTGAAATTGAGATATCAGTTTAGATCGATTGGCCCTATTCTCTTCTTTTAGTGTTTGTGGAAGGACGCAGAAGTAAGCATCTCCTCTATTTTAAAAGCAGCACATTTACAGCAAAGTGTTAGACTTGGTGGTCTGAGATTGTATTTTGTAGCATGTTTTTTAACAGGTGTGCTTTATCATTAAGTACATCTTTCAGGCAGGACTGCTTCTGCGGACTGTAAGGGTATGGGAATTGCATGACTTCACACTGGGAGTATAAATTCCTGTCTTGGTTTTACCAGGAGAGGTTTGCTTTTACAAGAGATAACGCGCTACTCCAAAAGCTTTCATTGGGATGTAAAGAATTAACTATCATTTTAATTCCTTATTGAAAATATTTTTGCCCATGTTTTTCTTTTCTTTTTGTTAACTACAAGAAAAAAAAATTTTGTCCCACATGTACCATTATCTGTATATATATATTGAACAACATGTATTTCTTTTGTTTTCATCATATAGTAAATGTTTTTTTTTCCTGATTAGCGTCCCTTCTCCCAAACATGTGCATAACCGGGAAGCTCTCTTGTGTCTGTCTTCTTCTCCAATCATTAAAATCATGAGACATTCAAAACATAGATCCAAAAAGATCAGCCATTTCTTTCTCTATCTAACACTTCCAGATGTCTACTTTCCAACTTAAGCAAAACAGACAATACGATTGTTCTGTCAGCAAAAGAAGCCACCACAAATATATCAATTCTAATTTCATTTTAATGCACTATTTCTCCTCTTTGGTTGTTTAATATAGAAGAGGATGGATCTCTTGGGTATTTTGGCACTTTCAGGTAAGCATCTCAATCTGCTTATTTCTCCTTTCCTCAGAGGTGCTATGTTTAAACTATGGAGTCATATATCTGAGTTTCCAGTTCCATGTTCATGAATTCACTTCCAAATTTCACACTGAGTACAATCTCATATACACCAACATGCAGCACTGACTGCACCATTTCTGACCTCACTTACAATGGAAGCAAACCTGGATGCACAGAAGGGAAAGTAATATGAGCAAGCTTCACACTGAAACCTGACAACAGGGACAACAGGACAAACAGGTAATAAGGATGGCAAAGGCTCACTAGTAAATCCTTGCAGTCAGCTTCAGTGCAACTGATGTGTTACAGAAGCAGCCAGCAACAGACTCACATGGATAGAGAGGGAATTGTACCCAACCAATGTGGAAAGCTTCTGCAATGAACGGTCTAGTTTGGCAGATTAAGGGAGAACTGAGAATATTATCTATCTTGACTTCAGAAAGGCTTTTGGCATTGTCTCCCACAAGGTCCTCATAGAGAAGCTGATGATTTATTGGAGGGATGAGCAGACAGTGAGGTTGTTTGAAAACTGGCTGAACTGCCAGGCCCAGAGAAAAGAGTGGTGATCACTGGCAAAGAGTCTCAGCAGAGGCCAGTGTCTAATGGTGCACCAAAGGGGTCAATACTGGGTCCTATTCTGCTCAACATCCTCAAGATTGCAAGAAAAGATGACCTCCAGAAGTTCTTTCCAACCTCGTTCATTGAGGCAAACAGTGTGGGGCTACCTACCAGTTGGACGCAGAGTCCAGCAGGAAAGAGAATACTACTTTATTACTAGCTTTAAAGCATAGTAGAGATATTCATATGTGAGACTGTATTACCAACATCAAAATTTAATGCAAGTAGAAAAACAAGAAACACTTTTATGTATTGTATCATGAAGATCATTCACTCTTCAGAAGTTTTGTGATAATGGGTCTTTTACAATTAATTCATAGCTGGAGACATACAAGTTCATGAGATGGTTAGACTTTATATATATACATATTTTTAACAGTCACTGCTGGTTGAAGAAAAGTTTGAAATCTCTAAGAATAATAAAACTAAATAGTCAGAATCATACAATGAAAGAAATCCATGTACTTTTTTTCATCTCATATCTTTAGGCTGTGATGGAAGGATATACTCAAGGTTTTAAACATTTGAGTTTAACAAAACTGAAATGGTATGTCTTTTTCTGACAAGCTTCAGCACACCTTAGCAAAGTCACCACTCATGGTCCCCTGTCTGAACCATAATACAATTAAACTGATAATCATAATTGTCAGATATCCTGAAACAAATGGAACCTAAAGTACTTCATTGAATGTGCAGCATGAAAATGAAGACAGTTTTAATCATTTCTGTGTCTCAGAGCCTTGCCAACTAGAACAGCAACTTTACTATAGGATGGTAAAAGTACAGGAGAGTTCTCCTGGGCTTGACCTTGGTGAAGACAGTCCAAATGCTCTCAATCCCCAGCATCCTGACAATGCTGGCAGAGGTGTTAGAAGGATGAATTCAAAAGGAAGCAGCACTGAAGGAAGAAGCTGAGAGCCCCCCCAGGAGATAGGCTTTGAGGAGGTAACTGGACCCTGGGGTGGTCTTGAATGGAATGGTGGCAGCGCTGTCCTGGATAACAAAGATGGTGGAAAATGGAGCAGGCACTTACAGGAAAGGGAGGATATATTATCCTTTGCCCAAGCAAGCTTAAAGCTAATTATGTGTGCTGCTAACTGCAGCCCTGCCTGTCTTTTTTTCCAGGAGAATGCCTTTTCTGGAGTAATCAAAAGTGAAGAAGAGGGTCTCAGAGATGAGATCCCTCTCAGCAGGGGAACTCTAATATTTGGCCAGTTAGGAACATTCTGATTTGAGATTAACTCCACTGAAAATAAGTCTTGTTTTGATTTTCCTAAGCATAATTAATTACTCGATTAGGCTACTCCTGTGAAAGCAAAGATGGTTAAGTAAAATAAATACACGTATAACTTTTATCTAGGACATAACTGTCATCAAGAAGGTCAGGGATCTGATTGACAGTGATAGCTAGTAAAACACCATAAATAAAACGCCTTTCTGGATGGCCATATAGATTAAATTAACTTAAGTAATTTTTCCCTTTATCCGACATAAATCAACTAGCTTAACAAATAGTATTTTATGCATGAAAAGTAAGTTAGAAAGACTGGGTAACCTTGTTTTTGAAGTAGAGCTGTAAGAAATGCATGGCCATGCCCTCCGCCACAGGCAAGCTGTGTGTCTCAACCCTGCAATCAGATCCGATGGCCAACTTGGTACTGCCACATCCAAACACACAGAGAGGCTTATTTCTCTATGCTACATTCCTATGAGCCTTTTTTGATGCATTCTGTCTTATTAGCTGCTATGTCTAACCACTGCTTCTGGGTAGGCTGTCCCCATGAGTTCAGTGCTTAGGAAGTATGCATAAATCACTGAAGACTTGTCTAAGTCTCGCTTAAAATGACTCTTAAACAACTTCGCCTCCTTTAAGGGTGACAGATGACCCTTGGTTTCAGTTGCAGGCTATGGTTTTTGGACCCAACTGCAAATAGGCAATCACTTGTGCAAGATGCATTTAGGCAAAGGTAACTGGTCTGAATTTCCATGTACTACTGCAATAAGGAACTTTTTCTGCACTTTTTTTATGCTTCCTTTAACAGAAATGTCTTTCAGATAAAGTAATATATCAAATATGTTTTACATGTAGCAGAAGTCCCTTTCATTTGTCCCCGATTCTCTTATTTTTTCTGGGCTGTCCAGCCATCCATGAAGAGTTTCATTCTTGCTTTAAGCCCTAGCAATCACAGTTAAAGTAAAAATCTGAAACAAAAAAAGAGCATCCTTATAAGGAATCAAGACACATAATTTCTGAGTTCCCCGTTTACATCAGGCTCCTAAATGTCGTGTGCTTTACAGGTTCTTTCTGTTGTTCAGCCAAAGGGACACTGTGAGAAAACAGTATTTCTTTAGCTGGCCAAAGGGACCTCTTCCTCACACCTCCAAAAGAGCTGAGCAGAAAGGAGTAACTCTTTTGCTCAAATCTAAGTACCTGATGGATGTTTTATTTCCTATCTACTACCATTTCAGAAACAAATTTGACAAAGAAAGCTTACTAAATTTGTGGGAATAAAAAACTCTGAGTAAGCTTCACGTCTGGCTAAGATACATTGCTGTGAATTATGAGTAACTGTACTTGAGTAAATGCTATCAGTTAAAAGTAAAGCCAATAAAGGCAAGTCCTAATGATATTGACTCACGGCACTACCAGCCCTCAGTTATTTCAGTATACTATCAGTAATCTATCTTTGAAGCTCAGATAGGTTCAGGGAAATGCATAATATTCTATTCTTGTCATTGAGAAGGCAGATACTGCTTCTGTTTCCTAACAAATCCTAAAGGAAACATGTATTTGACTTTAGCAGTTGTTGTGCATGAAAAATTGCATAATGAATTTGTAAGCCTTCCAAATACAAGAAATTATCTTCCCTACTGCCTCCTTAAAAGTTTTTGTGAAATACGTACGGTTCTGGGTGTAGCTAACAAATTTCTCACACTACCAACAATTATTAAAGTTACTACCTCCTGCTTAAATTATCTGAAAGTTTCCAAACTATCTCTATCTATAAAATACTAGAAGTACTAAGTAAGAAGTAAAACACATATTTCATTCAGGAGGACCTAGGTTTTGAGAGCTGCCTCTGCTGGATTGCTCTTTGACATAAGTTATGTTTAATTAAAATTATATGCTTAAACAGTATACCTATTATACTTAATATATACTACACGTACAACCAAAAACTAATTTTGCAGGATACATTTAATTCTTACTCTCAGAACATGAAAGATATTCCTCCCAAATTTATTGTACACATTTCTTATCTCAGACTGTTCATTGCTTGACTAGAGTTACAACAACGTGGATGGCATCATTCCTTAAATCCAAATACATTACTTTTATCTATCATTAGCTTCTCAGTAGTGCTATGAATTTTGTAATAACCCATTTTTCCTGATGATCTTGTTATGACATTTCATTCATTCTGCTAAAGCGCTGAGATACTCAGCAAAATATTCTTAAATATTTTTTAGCATGCATCTTTCACATGACATTTCATGTTTTTATAACCTAAACATTTGGCAAACATTTCCCATAGGCTCATTTTGAAAGATTTTTCATGTGGGAAGCTTAAAATATGTTTTACATTTGCTGGGATTCTGTGGAGCCTTAAAGCCAAGATTTATAAATGTGTGTGGTACTGAAAGATGTTTATGATGTCAATGCACTGGAATGCATTCTTATAAAAAAAAAAAAGTGTTCCTTTTTCATTTTTTCTATGAAGAAGAAAAAAAAAAGAAGAAAATTTTTCTTATAATACTTCTTTTTCTTCTTTATAGGGGAGCAAGCAGAGAAAGATTGTAATGCTTTGCCCTGAGCAGGTAGAGTCTATACTCTTAAGAATATACATCATGCTGTTCTCAACAATTCTGTTATCATTTTTTCTAACTTATATGTGATTTATGATCATTGTTGCCTATGCCCAGAGGAATATGCTATTTTAAAAGATAGTGGTTGATTCCATGACAACTGGCAGGTGCCTTATAAAGCCTTTCTTTGTTGAAAACTTTGAGGTAAGTTATTATACTCAGTGCATGAGGATCCGGAAAATTAAAGTCAAATATTTTTACACCTTCCTGTAGAATCCACAAAAGCCACTTGTAACAGCTGCAATGGAAATTCAGAGAAAACATGCTGTCCCAGATGCTGCTGTATAAATATAAGCAGTGCAATTTTTTAGCCAAACTACTTTCTTCTTTTAGATGTTGCTGACTACAGCGAAATCATGAGTCTGTGTGCTGTGCTTTTCCCTTTGTTGACAAGTCAGGAAAGCTTTTTTAAAAAGTATAAGAAAGCTAATTTACAAGTGCTTCCCCTAATTTTCCACTTAGCTACTTCACTTGTTTCCAACCACTCATTTAATAAACAGTAAACAATCGCTTCAGTAGTATTAGAGATTTGAATTTACGTGGTTTCTAATTTTCCAGTTAGCAAGAAGAACTTAGAGATCCTCACGTGTTTGTCTGACTGCTGGGGTCATGAGTACTAATTAATTTTCCTGTTGTCTTTATCCCCATAGGAACAACAACAACAACAACAACAACAACAAATAGAGGTAACACCTTAACTCAGTATTGCTTCAGCATCCATAGCACAGGATCTGTTCTCTACCTCAACAGCTGAAAAGTAACCCCCAATGAAACTGGCACCGTAACGCCTCACTTCTATAACTTTATGTCCAAGTTTTAGCTGAGACAGCATTAATAACACACCAGTGTTATGGTTGTTGCAGAGTGATAGGCCTTAAAGCTGTGGGGAATTGGCAGGAGGGCAGTCACTGCTTGGTGATTGGCTGGGCATCAGTCAGTGTGTGGCGAGACCTTGGGTTATTGGAGGGGTGTTGGCTGGTGGGCAGCTGTGTTAGCTGGGGCTGGGTGTTGGTCAGTGGGTGGTGAGTAATTGCACTGTAGATATATATATATATACATATAGCAATCGTGGCATTTATTTTTCCATTTTCCCCTTCTGTCTTGTTAAATAGTTTTAATCTCAACACATGAGTTCTATTTTTGTTTCCAGTTCTCCCCTTCATCCCACTGAGGGGGAGTGAACAAAAGGCTGTGTGGTGATGAGATGCATGCCAGTTTAAACCACAATGTCTTAATGAGCATTTATGATCTTTTGCAACCTGAAGGACTTAAAGCTTGATCTGGTGCTCCCTGAAGTCAATGGAAAGACTGATTGTCTTAAGCTTACTTTGAATGAGGCCAGGAGCTCCTGGTCCAGCTCCACAAATCAAACCATAATGCTCCAGCACCCTCCTTTGTTCCCTGTGAAAGCTGAAGACTGGACAGTGAGGGAGGAAAGACAGACTGGCAAATGGTGCAAATTAGGTAGAATTTAAGACATAGCTTCTGTCAATCTCTCAGTTCAATTTTGCAGAACAGAGGATTATTTTTATCACACAAATGTTGATGTGTTTTTAAAAACAATTCACCTGTCTGAAGTTGGAGAACAAACTCAGGTGAGTAGTTCAAAAGCTTTTTGACAAAAATCAGAAGAGTAGAAGAGCTTGATCTGTACTGTATATCACTAAGGACTCATAAACAGAAGTGGTTTCTTAGCTCTTGCTCATATCTGTGAAGAGTTCTTAACACATGGTAAAAATAATCTGGCTTTTCATCAGCTATATTAACAATTACTCTGTGTTTGTTTACTTTACCATGGCTCTGCAAGAATGCCTCAGGGAATATAGAGAGTTCACACTGGAGATATATCTATTATTGAGCTTTCAAATGCTTCTATTAGAGGCATGCCTATATCCTGCTGAGGCAAACCTGGCTGAAGTCATTACCAGATGCTCTGAGTAGAAAACCACACAGGTTAATCATGGTTAGAGACCACTCTGCATTGAATAAGAGGTACATAATGCGTCCTCTTACATGAATGGGGAAAGCTATCATCGCTCACTGCTTCAGTTTGTCTCATGAGACCTCTGGAAATGTTTTGCCTCCTTGTAACAGCAAGAAGCCTTAGATTTAACTCAGGCTGGGACGGAAGGATCTCCCTTTGGCACCACTTCCCAGCCACTGTAAGTTTTACTTTGTTTTCCAAGTAAAGCCCTATCCTATCTCTGTTTGTCTCCCAAATAACTTATCTCTCCAACAAACACTGGCGAGTTGTACCCAAACTTGCAAAAGTTGCCTGGTTCCCAAAACAATCTGCTTCTTACAAATGCCAAGAAAAAAGCAATCAAGGCAGTCTGTTTAGGGCCTCCACTGATGAAAAGGCTGCTGTGGAGGTTTAACCTTGATTAGACATCAGAGGATCCACATGGAGCGAGCCATTATTAATATTGTCAAGAAGTGAAAGGCTTCATTCATAGATCTCGCCTGCTTAGACATCAAAGTCAAACGACCTCAAAAGAAATCTGTGGGGAACCAGGCATCCTTAGTTCTCATATTGATCATACTACTTGTTCTGAAAGTTTCTCATCCAAGCTCTGTCAAGACCTGACCTTGCAGAGGGTACATGATGCACAAGCAAGGCAAAGAGCTCTACTTTCTTTCTTATTCCTAAAGTTAATGCCAGGTGAATAATTAATATCAAGTTATATGTTGGGTGTATCATCTTGATTTCTATAAACAACCTCCCCTCACAAAAAAAAAAAAAAAATTCAGGAAATTATGTTCATCTTTCTAATATACACACAAAATATATGAATAGTCATTGTCTTATATTTTGTTTGTAAAGCAGCCACTATTAGCTATTTGTGAATCAGAATTAAACGTTTTCAGTTGGGCACAAGGTCTGAGTTTACTCTTGACTTGACTGAAAATGAATACAATATGAGCATGTATTCAGCGAAATCAAATTTAGAAATTCAAATGAATCACCTAGGAAACTTTTAGGCAGTAATTGCCCCCAAATAATCCCAGGCTAAACACAGAAAATGTCTAGATGACAGCACCCTTTCTTTTCAAGTTATACTCTGTTTAAGATGGTGTCTACTAGAGAACACATTCATTTTGTTTGTTGAACTTCTGTGGCCATCACTGGGAATTCTACCAAGGAAGTGAAAATGAAACATGCGATGAACTCATCCAGTGATGTTTCTAATCTATATCTGAGAATTTTAAAATGCCATTATACTTCTGTAAGATTTGAGGTAAGGTTTTCTGTCAACTTATATTAGGGAGAACAAATCTGAAGTTGCACAAAGGACAAATGGCGTTTCAAGAAGTACCACGTGAAATGTGTATCTCTTGCACAAATTGTACCCAAAATATTGATACTAAATGCAAATCTCAGAGCTATCGATAGCATGCAACAAAAATAAATAAAACATACTGAAGACATATTTGCACATGTTAGATTTGATGAATGATATGGAGATAATCTTTACATTGCTTTAAAATACTGATTTTAATAAAAGTTTTAAGAAATCTGCAGTCTTTATTCTTTCAGAATAATTTTCTGTTTTAAATTGATGAAATAAGTATTTAATTTCCTTTCAGTTTGTATTGTGGTCTACCACATTTTGATACCCAAAACTTGATTTTGCAACACTGGTAGTGAGCTATGTGTTTCATTATTCAATTCCATTTTCAAAATAGGCTTCTAAGCAGGTTAAGAAGCATTACTTCCCTACATACGCTTCCCAACTCTTCTTATTTGCATTTTTCACATTTCTTTCACTCCTTTCTCTGTATCATTTTTCTGATGAATGCTTAATTATTCCCTCTCATTTGTTGATTCACACTCTTCTTTCATCCACTGTCCTCTGAAAAGACGCAGTTTTGTGCGTTATATTTCTTACATAGTGACAGATATTTTTCCCTTTTGATTAAAATTCCTCCCATTGCTTGGAATTTACTTTCATTTTCTGTTACTTTCTTAGAACCTTCTATTTTCCCTAACATCCTCCTCCTCTCTTTACCAGTCCTTCCTATGGTGTCTGCCAGAGGAGGACTCACAAAATGCCATATAAGAGGACAACATGCAAAGACAGTGTTAGAGGAAGACACGCTCATGTAAGCCCAAGATAGAATCACAGAAATATTCTAAGTTGGAAGGGACCCTTAAAGGTCATTTAGTCCAACTCCCTGCAGTGAACAAGGACACCTACTGCTTGATCAGATTTCTCAGAGCTCCATCCAGCCTGAACTTGAGTGCTTCCAGGGGCAGGCATCCACCACCTCTCTAGGCAAATACTTGGCTAGGTACTATGTGGAGCCCTTCTCCTCAGCAATCACATGTGCGAAGCTATGCTCTTGCATGAACCAGCTGTAGCCCTGTAGGCTGTACTGTCAATGGGACACGAGGAGCCTTTCTGAAGGGCATCTGTTCTCTCCTGCAAGTCCCTGTTGGGCAGCACCTCCGGTCCTGCTCCCTCTGTCATGTTGGAGCTCCATTATGGAGCTTTTTCGTTTTTTTTTTTCCCTCTAATTTCGTATAGCAGGATGCTGAACCAGCTGCAGGCTGCTCCTTACAGGCTGACTGCTGCTCCAGCCAGGACCGTTCAGTGTTTAGTTGCTGGATAGTGACTCATCCTGTTTGTAAGACTGATTTCACACAGAGGATTGTGCAAGGACCCCATAAAAAGAAGGAATATCTTTAGAAGCACAGGGGCATGTCATCATCCATTTGTACTTTTATGGGGTACCTACACTGGAATTTACAAGACGGTAATTATATTATTTTAATGTTGATGGCAGATGTTTACAGGAATGTAGCGATTTGATTAAATATAAAATGCCAGATTAAATAGCTTGTTCTAACTAAATGCCTGATTAAATAGCAAGAGAGTATTAATTGGATTTATCAAAGTTTAGCAAATATATGAGCATTATTTATTAATACTTTAAAACACAATGTTGATGTTCCTACCTCATTAGCTAAACAGTCCCTCTCTTAAAAGCACATTAAAAGTACTTAACCTGTCAGCAGTCCTGGTCTCTAATTTATATTACCTCAGTTGCGGTTTATTTTGCCCTGTTTACAGCTCCCCAGGCATTCTCTCAAAAACCCAACAAAACATTACATTCAGTTCCCAGATGTCCAACTTCAGTGGAAATAAAATGCACAATCATTCATTCTATGATTTTTTGAAGTTATAGCCCAAGATATAAAGGCTCACCTTGAAGTCATCGGAACATTTCCTGTGAGAGTATCTATGAAATTCCAGCATTTAATTGAAGTATAATAAAAGGGCTTCTCTGTGATAGACATTTTGCTACAACAAGCACAGCTTTACTAGTAGAGGTGCTGTAGCTGAAGGCATTTTTTTGTGAAAGGTATCTTTAAAAGCTTTTTTTGTTGTTTCATAATATTACTGGACAGAGAGGAGGAGGCTACAAGTTGCTTTCTTTTTCATACAACATCTCATCAGGACTTTGGCAGTTACTACAGCTATGTATTCAATAGGTCATGCTAATCTCATTGGGAAAGTGAGAGTCGTGGATATATGTACCTACCACACTGCATCATCACTATGTTAGATAATTTTTGAGGTTTCCAAAAAAAATTAACTCCTCTTGCCTTTCTTATTACCATGGCTAATATATTCTACTGAATCTTCTACTGTTGTTCTATTAAAGATGCTGTAAAAAGAAGGAGGAATAGTTTTAGATGTGAATTATAACACATTTGAGTATTTTAATAGTATCTTTGTCTTCACTTTAACAACAGGGATTTCTTATGAGGAAAGAATTCCCTTTCTGCCATTGAGATTGCTCTATAAGACAATGTTTCTGCTGTTCTTACATAACCCATATTAATGTAAAAAAAATCATTTTGCAGAATTTCTTCTTTCAGCAGAAGAGAGGAGATGCTCTTTCACAAGTGGTGGTGGTTTTACACCAAGGTATTTGTACACAATTTCTTGACTTTTTCTGCTTGATCATTTTCTGAAGAACTGTTGTACTAGTTTCCGTGTCTTCTCATGTGCACCATACTCCTTGCATTCAGTATACAATCTACAATTTACAATTTACTCCTGAGATTCAGTTATTAATGATGTGATGATGGTAAGTATTTATATATGGCAGTGTTCAGCCTGTGAATATATACTGTACTGTAGTTCTTTGGCCTCTGCTAGAGCTCAGATCTTGAGTATTCTTGAAAACATTATCACTCTAATACATTGGTGTCTTCCTTGCACTTAAAAGATTTCAAGGTTAGTAAACCCTGAGATCAGAAGGGAAAATTCTACTTTCAACTTGTTTTTCACATTCTTCCTGTCTCCTGACATGAAGCTGAAGCACTTAATTCTTCTGTTGTTCTCACTCGTGGCTTTAATAGTATCAAAATTCCTTTCTGTTTTTTCTTGTCTACCTCAACAGGCAAACTGTCTGAAATTTCCTGTCATATCTGCTACTTGCAGTGCTACTTCTTCTGTCAGTCCCATATTGTCTACAAGGCAGAGATTGCAGACCTTCCGCTAATGCTGTGCTTTCCAGTTACTCAAGTGCTTCCAAAATACTCTATTTCAGATAACACAGTGTTGTTACCTCAACACCTGGTAATTGGTCTGGCATCTCTTTTGTCTCCATTCCTTCGTGGAACCAGTCATCCAGATAACTGCATTTTCTATCTTCTCATGAATTTTCACTATTCTTTCCCTGGAGGATGTACCTGCTATATGGAGCAGCCCGGAACTTTAGTCCGTTAGTCACTAATTTAATCTCTTCATGAGCAAGGAAACCAAACTTTGTTTGGTGACTGACTAACCTAGTGATATAGTCAGTTTTTTATTGTTGTAAGTTTCCTGTCTTATCTTCTTCATTTGCCATTCCCAGGCAATGATTTATGTTTGGTGAATGTAACCAGCTGTGATCTCTTCACCAGATTCCCATAATCCTGGGGGCTTGTTGCCTATCCCTTGTAATTCACCATCTTTATAATTTTTTAAAATATTCCTCCTATACTAAAAATAAAACATAATTACAATAATTTATTTACTCAGTACCTGTTCACTTTTTCATCTAAAAAAAGAAATCAACCTCTTAGTAAGTCCAAGAATACCCAGCTGCTCAAAATTACTTCCTATCAGAGGAGGGCTTACACATTAAGCAGTACAGCCATATGTTCAGTGAGCATTAGTCCTTATTAGCTTGGTGAGCTCCAGAGGGGTCTGCTGCCCTAGGCACACTGCCCAGCCCAACTGGCCTGTTGCTGAACGCCCAACCAACCTGCCAGTTTGAAGTTACCTGCACAAACAGTTTTGCTATTTTGCCCTGGAATTTGGCTGCCCCAGGCCACCACCTGTTCTTGCTCTTATGAGAGTGCTTGCTCTGAGTTCAAAAATAATTCAGAAATACTGGAAAAGTCCCTATTCGGGGGGGGGGGGGGAAGCATCTTCTCAGGGCTCATTAACTAATTTGCAAATGTGAAATATAAAAATAAGATTAACAGACAATTGCACCATAACTTGTTTGTCCAAAGAAATGTTCTCAGATAAAATTATATACCACTTGCATCTTAAAATATCAGTGCAGATGTGCACCAGCACTAATTATGTGACAGACTGTGGAAAGGATTAGTTCTACAAAACACATCATGCTGGGGAACCAAAGAGCAGAAAGAACATTAATTTTTATCTAAACACAAAAATCTATGTGGACTAATTAGCCTTGTTTCAAAAAAACAAAACATCAACAGCCACAACAATGGTGAGAATTAGCTTTTATAATGCTAATCTGTAGAGGGACTTTTTGCACAGTCCACAATATATTTAATTAGTTCTTGTTTTCCTTCAGTTACATTAACTAGTTTCATCATCCTGATGTCGACATTTAAATTACATTTCTTCTTCATTTAAAATTCTTTCCATGATAGAATTGACAGTAGTTAATGGTACTTGCCAGACTTCTGCATCCAACCTAATTAGGTATGTTGTCCTACAAACTATTTTTAGATATGTTTCAAGCTCTCTGATTATGCTCAGTTATGCCCAGGAATACAATTGTTGCTTCGATGCTTAGAATACTGCCCATAGATAAAACTGTGTAAAGACTTCGGAGTTGTAGATGCAGAAAGGCAACTACACAATAAGTTCCTCTAAGCTGTAGAGGCTGAAACGGAGCAGAAGAATCTTTTTTTAAAAAATGTGCTTTTTAAAAAACAGATGAGTGACAAGTCTGTAGACAACTACCCAATTACTTAATTTTTAATTTTTGTCTTCTAAATTGACTAGTTAAATAAATTTTGGCATTTTCCTATGTGAAACTGGTTCAAATTTCCAAAAGAATGCCAAATGAGACTACTGCTGAGTTTATAAAGCTAATGGAGTTGTCATTTCTCAACTGTTCCTCCTCTTCCTTTGGAAAAGAACAATATCATTTTAAAATGAGAACTGTGCTGAAAACTGAGATCTTGCTCTGAGTTGGATGAAAACAAACCCACCCAATCCTCCCTGTATTCCAAATCAAAACACATCTCATATACACTTTGATTTCAGGGATGCTGACTGAACAGAGATTCCTACCACTTCGATGTTCCTGCTCCTCTGTGGCATGCCGGTCAAAGTGCCAAGGACTTTGTCCTTCTGGATCTCAAAACATCATCTTTCTGACCGAGGTCATCATTTCTCCTTACTGCTGCTAAGAAATTTTTCCACATTCTGCCCCACATTGTGTCCTAAATATCACATTCAAACCTCCTTCTTGTTCATCCACTCATGAAAATGCTGTCCATAAACAAGTCCTTATCTCTGATCTCATCTCCTCTCGTATCTCCCAGACTTCTTTTTCTATCCTACTAGTAAGCAGTTGTATTTACATCTCAGCTCCCACGCTGCCTGTAATGAATAGACAATAAGAGTATTTCAGCCACTTCACATGTCCTCACTTGGTGACAATGGAGGTGCCACCAGCTATTTTGATCTTCTTTTGTCTCTGTGGGTGGGATTCATCTCATCTCCGTCTAGATTCAAACCTGTCATCTTTTCATAACTAGTCAAATGAAACGGGTACTTTCAAGATAGCCTTCTGCTGACCTATTTTGTCTATTTCAGGATGAAGCGTCTCGTGTCTTAGAAATGTCTATTTCTTGGCCCAATAAATCCCTCCTTCTGCATCTAATCAAGCTCTTATGCTTGCTGTGGTGGCAGCACAAGCTCTTGTGCTGCCACCAGTGACCTTGTTTTTCTAATGTTTCCAACCTTTATATCCAAAGTAACAGGACTAGGGGTGCTGGAACAGACTGTTCAAATTTGTTCAAAGAAAATCTATGCAAAAGATCTTCAAAACTAGACTCAAGTCTAGCAGATTAAACTTTCCATCCTGTGAGAAGTTCTGAGGTTTTTAAAATCTTATCACTAACTAAATAGAACAAGAAGTTAAAATGTTGACATTTTAGATGACTCAAGTATATTTAAAGAACAATAAAGCTCAGATTAAAAAAAAACAACTCTCATGGTATATCTGAAAACTTCTTTTTCATTTATCTTTGCTAAAAAAACCCTTCAAATCCTAAGGAAAACTGTGAATAAAATTTGGAAATTCAACTGATCTTTTTATTTTAAAAGCTGAAGTATCTTTCAACCATGTCAGTACCACATCAGGAAACTTCAAATACCAGTCCTTTCTCCTACTGAATTTTGCTTTTGACAGATAACTATTTCCTGATCTTGGAGTCTCACATCAGGATTCCTAGGGAGTTTCAGGTCAAAGAAATTTGGATTGAAAAACAATCAAACAAAAAATATCTTAACATAAATCAAGGTAGGTCAGGCCTGCATTTTGTATTAGCTCTAGCAGTCTATACTCATTTCATATTCATTTTCAATTACTGTAGTAAAACTGAGTAACTCAGCACAGTTAGTAGCTATCACAGATGTTTCCAGACTAAGGTGTTATGAGCTTGGCTCAAAGCCAAAGCTCACTCCAAAGGCGTGCTGGAGGAAAACCATCTGTCTTTCAAAGGCCAACACCTGTCTGAGGCAGCTTTTTAAACTCAGCAGAACTGCTCAAATAAACATGATTCTCACAGGCACGTAATGGTACAAGGAAACAGTACAGGACAAACGTTTCCTTGTGGTGTCACAGTGGACTCCCAAGATCACCACATATACATATATGTGGCATAGTGTGCATGTGTCTGCAATATGTAATAAGTAATACAAGATCATGTTGCCACTGCACTGAGCTGTACTGAGACCTATTCTGATTTTATTCTGCATTGTGTAGATGACATTTTAGAAATATTAAGCTAATTATTTCCTCTGTCAGCTTGGCAAGAGTTGAATATTTAATATTTTCAACAGGACTAGCCTAATCATCTGCATCTCCTTCAGCTTTCATGCTGGAGAAATATATAGCCCTGAGTTCAAACTCTGCTAAATCTAATTCACATTAGACTACAAAAGATCAAACTGAGGCACTAGAGGACCAACCTCTTCTGTTGTCCTAGAACCTACAGCTCTTAAATTAATATTAAAAGGATCTGCTACCAGTAAATTAGGCCATCTGCTTCTCTCTATGTTAGTGTTTTGTTCACTGAGAGTTTGAATGCAAGGCACATCTCTTCAGAGGTACAAGAAAAAGTCTCATGGCCAATTTTGATAAATGCCTTTACTGTGTCAATCTGTGCCACAGCTTGTCATTCTTGGATTAATTTCCTGATCTCATCAAACACGAGGGTGAGGTTCTGGAAATGTCTTTCTTTCAGTACTGCTATTTCAAACCAGAATTTCTTCCTGAATAAAAATACCTTTGGGCTGAAGTTCCTCATATGTTTTCTTGGCACAAATAATGAGTTTGGAAATATTTGGTTGGATGAGATAGCAAAGTTTTAAAAAAAAGTCTCTTTCATGTTTTAAGAACTTTTTTTACAGAAGCTCTGTTTATACTTGGGTAATTGAAAACCAGCATCTGCATATGCACATACCCAGCTCTCTTTTGCCACGGATTAATCATCTTGTTACGTTTACTCTTATTTATTTATTTATTTAAAAGGAGGAATAGAAGTACAAATGCCAAAATCCTGTAGCTTTGGTCTTCATATGTAGTAACAGTCAGAAAATAAAATTAGTTACAGGCGTCTCATGAGACCTTCTTCTTTATTCTTTAGAATTGCCTTATGCTACTAATAGTGCCTAACACTATTTTGTTTTGAACCAGAAGGTGCTAGCCTGTTATGATCCCAGTAAGAAAGGTGTTCTGCAAGGTATCATTCACAATGCGATTTATTAGAGCTAGCACAATAAGACAAGAATAGCACAGATAATCCTACATCCCGTTTGACACTTGGGATCCCCAGGTGGGGTATCATCGAGCAGGCCTCTGACCCACATGCAGCACACTATGCCAACAAGGTCCAGAGCAGAGATTATCCCTTTTCAGTCATTGGAGCTATTATAGGATTTTAAAGGAATTTAAAGGAAAAAACTCTATTTATCAATTCTACAGACAGTGTTCACATGAGAACTTCTTGCTACACTTTTAGATAAATGCAAGACCACGCAGGTAGTGTAATCTTCAGCTCTGAGTGGGGTTGCCTGCGGGCTGCCCTGTTGCAACGATCTGCCTGAGGTTATCTGTGCACTGCTAACCTCAGTGTGCAGTGGGCTTTTGCTAAGGGCCACAGAGATAGGACAGTGCAAAATCTTGTGTTTTTACAAGCACGCAGTTTTCTCATGAGCTTCCGTATTTCAAAGGACGCAAAAATGGCAGCAAAAATTCACTCTCTTTTAAAGGAATACATAACACAGCTGGAACGAATCCTGCTAAGGAGTTATCTCTGGCAAATAGCATCTAGGCAACCAGCCTATATGAAACACTGTATGTCTAGACAGATAAAGATAGCCACGATGAGTGCCACATCATGAGTCAAACTCAAAATTAGGACAACCTGCGGAGAAACCTGTAGGATTTTTTTTTGTTTGTTTAATTATGGTATCATTGTGCTGTGATAACTGCTTTTGCTCTTCCCGAAATGTTATGGATATATTCAGGGGCTGAGTGACTGTCAAGCACTACCAATTGCACAGTAGCTGTGACTTTGTTCATCAGTGCAGCTTCCTCAGACTTGGGCAGAACAAGTCTCTGTATGTTAAAACACAGAAAAGTAAGGCTAAAAAGAAAGAACCAGAGTGCTCTCTGGGATGAGTTCAGAGAAAAGAGAGTGGATGAAGTTCTCGGCACACCCTGGGCAGGCAACTGCAGAACCCGGAGATGGTTCATCCCCAACACACATACCATCATAGATGGCAAGTACACCTCTTCTGGACTGCCAAACAAACAGTTCACCTATCTGGGTGGATTGTCTGGAAAGTTATACATCAGCAATATGTAGACATCTAGAGCTGATTTCAATCTTCTTTCCTTTTCATTTCCTTTTCCTTTTTCCTTTCTGCTGCAGGAAGGGTGGGGACAAAGCTTACAGCAAAGCTTTATTCAGGCATAGTCTGTATTTACATACAAAACAAAACAAAAATAATACAAACCAAAAAAACAAACAACAAAAGCCTTTCTCAATAAGGACTTATCCTATCCAAAGGACCAGTACATTTTCCAGGCATTTTGATGAGTTAAATGTCAATATCTCTTAAAACAGCAGCTTCTAGCTAGCACCACTAAAGGGAAGAAAGCCCTGAAAAGACTACAAATATTTACTTAAGCTATTTGACATTTTTTCAGGGGGTTTGAAAGATGGCTACTTTCCACATATATTTTTTACCTTAGAAGAATTAGTAGAATGACACACCTGTCAAATTTATGGTTTTGAAAGCAAGTATCTGTTTAAGAATGTGAAAGAATAATTAGCCTTGCTAATAGGGACAGTTTTCAGTTATTTGTAGCAATAAATAAAATGCACACTCAATTACAAATAAACTCTCACTTTAGGTTCTTCTTGAAACTATTGCAGTGCCCTGGGAAAGAGAATTAGATTAGAAGGACTTTACTTGTGTATCATTCCATTATGAAAACAAAGAATGAAAAGACAATAGACAATTAAATACTTAACCTTTTTTAAATTATTTTCAGAGTTCAGTCAGTGGTTGCTACTAAAGGAGTAAGACTGTGTCATTTATTCATATTATAGTTTCAAAATTGTTAACAAAGTAGTAAAGGTTCTTCTATTTTAGCACAACTGAATCATGTCCCTGTGGAAATGAGATCACATGTTTAAGACACTAAATCTTCTCCAGGACTGAGATTCAGTGCAAAAATTACAGGACACTGCTTTCGAATAAATCAGGGCAGTATACAGAAAGATCTTCTAAAAGATGCTGTAAAACAGTCTTTGACAGTCAGCTGATAAATAGAGCTGAAGAAAAGTTAAAACTAGGACAAAAGATAAAATGCTGAAGTGGTTCAAGAGAATGCAGATGCAAAGCAGTAGATCGAGAAGTCATTAATACTAAAGGGAAACAGCATATGATGACAGAAACCATTAGAAAAACCCTTAGGCATACAAAATGTTTTCTGTAAAAGGAAATTCAAGTTGTAACTTATTGGCACTAAAGCTTAAAATGACTCAGGAACTGTTATTTTTCATACAAAGCCAATCAATAAGGGTTATTTACAGTCTTTAACACCAAATCTGCTACTTTTGAAGCTTTTTACGAAGTAAAACTCTTTACATCAATCCTCTAAGAAATGGGAAGAAAACTTTGGAAATAGCAAGCTTGTTAAAGCAGTGGGAAACTTATAAAGGAGTAACACAGAAGGAGCTCTTATGAGTAAGACTAAATACTCCTCTAGCCCATTTTTTCTTCCTGGCAATGACTAACGGTGACTGCTCAGGAAATAGCAAAAAAGAGGTCAAGCAAATAGTGATACCTCCCATATATATTCTTCCCACATCCAAAAATTGTGGATCAGAGATTTCCTGGGGCAAAAGCTGGGCACTTTTTATCTTTGTTCTTATTTAATAATCCGGTATGACTTCTCCTTCTGTGCACTTGTCCTGCCTTTTTATAGCTAGTGTAAACCTTTTCAATTGAGTTCCACTCTATCTTGTACAGAGGCATTTCACAGCTTTACTCTATGAACAACTACTTCTATCTGCTGTAAAATATTCACCTTCTGATTTCATTTCACTTTTCTTCCAAAAGACAGCAAATATTTTTTTTCTTTTTCACATCCTCTTTGCCCTTTATGATTTAATAGAACCATATTGTATTCTCCCTGGGACCCCATTTTTCCAGGCTGCAGAGTCACAGTCTATCTAGTTGTCTGTAGAAGTTATTCCATAACTGAGCATCCTTGTTTCTTCCCCTGTGCCTTCACTACTAAAAATTAACAACTCATCACTTGCTGTTTTCACTGTATCTGAGCACTGGGCTCACCAAGAAAACATCCAAAAAATAATTTAAAAAAACCCTCTAGAAACATATTTATGCTTTCAAAATGCATTTCAAGGTATTCTGAGCAAAACTTGGTCCTTACATGGTTTTCATGGTGTTGTACTCAGGAAAATAAGCAGAAATTTTTGAGAGCACCTACTGTTTTAAACTCTTAAATGTTATGGTAACTGCTGGATAAAGCCTGAAAGGCATCTTGAAATGGTTATCTAATTAATCTCTCTGTCACACAGTAAGCTTTTTAGGACAGGAGTATGAATAGCCTTAAATACAGGCATCTCACCAGTCCATGCCATTGTTGGATAACAATAGAAAGGCTTCATGGAAACCAACTGGTTAGGCTGGAAGTTCCCCAACATGACTTAAATCACATTCTCTGATTAAAGAAACCATGATTAAACTAGATTCATTAAGTAAATACAAAATCATATTCAATGATGATTAGTAACATTTAAGCTAGAAGACTGAAAAGAAATATTTTTTACTAGTACTTTAAATTCTTATATTGAAGAAATAGAATGTGTCTGCTTAAATACTCATTGCAGGTACCATTATTTTTCTCTTTAAATAAGTATTCTTCATAAAAGCTCAGAATCAGTTTTCTGCCATAGGATATTTTGCATAAATATGTATGAAAACATTTATATATGTAGATATTATTATATCCATGTTACAAAGAATGCCACAGTTTGGAACTGAAGATCACATATTTCTCTAAATTTACGTTAATCTTAAAATACTAGTTGTTTAATTTGTCTGACTTCAAACTGTTATCTCTGTCCAAAGAATTCTACAACCCTCCTGACTCTTCTTAACCTTCTGAAAACATCTGGAAAAGTTTTATGATTTTAAGTGTTCATTTGCCCCATCAAAAATTATAGAAGACTTTATTTCTAAAGGAAATTTAGAGGAAAAAGAGGTGCCAATGAAAAAAAAAAAGTATTTTAACAAGGATATTTTTCCCATTTACAGTTCCTCCATAATCATTCCAGATAAAGCAGAGGAAGCTGTTGGGCTTCCTGAAATATGAATAGACTGACAGTGAGTGATTCGACAATAGAATTTAAATACCATCTGGCATTATCAACCACCTTAAAGCAAGAGTTGAAGCAGTTTTAATCCAGCACTTAAGTTGTGAAGAAAATATTGGTTATATAAAACTTGTAATATGAAATTCATTCTTAAAAAATGATTCTTGAACTGTACTGACAGTTTATTAAACAAATGCTGTCTTTTCAGTGTTAGAATGTTAGAAGGAGAGTCAACAGTGCTATGGAGCAGGCATTTTGCTGTTACTAGATATCCATGGCTATTCCCTGTCCTCATTCAAGTTTCTGAGATCCGTCTTGCTGGTCAAATTCCCCTTGGCATAGCCAAACTGTTCCCTAAGGGAAAGAGAAATATCTCATCTTGCTGTGCTGATGGAAGGGGTCCAGGACCTGCAGATATATCCCTTCCAGCTCACCCAGTAAGAGCAGACATATACTCACAATCTAATATTTCTGTTGGTGTATTCAGCTCTTTGTGGTTACAAGGAAACTTACATGTTGGAATCTCGAGAAAGTAAACTGCACATATGTAAGTCTTAATTTCGCCTTAACTTGGCCTTTACTTTACTTTAGCTCTAGCTGGTACATCCAGTTGGGTCTCTGGGTGTAACCCAAGAGCACTTGCCAGGGCTGTGGGGAGTTCTGGCCTTTCATTTCACATCTACTCTTGTTAGTGTGATGCTGTCACTGCAGCTGGGCATGAGGGCTCCCCAGTCTGTTCCACATCTGCACCTAGATGCTGGATGTGGCCCGCCCCTTCCCAAGGTCACCTTTTCACCTTCCCTACTAGCTCCTTTGGATTGTCTCCTTCTCTCCAGCTCAGTGAGAGCAGTCACAAAAATAACACAGGTATTCCTCAGCTCCCTGTTGAAATTTCTGGGGACAAAGTAATAAGGCTTATTCATACTGCAAAGTCAGTATTATTCTGGGAGTTGGGATCAGTGAAATGCTGGTGCAGATAAGCACAGCATCAGTGAAAGCAGATGTACCTATCTGCGTCAGCAAAGAGTTTTGCTTGCAGTGTTGACAGGGAAAAATGGATTCGGCAAATAACTGATAAGGAATGAAAAGAAAAAGCTTTCTATTACCAAAACAACAGAGAATTTCATATAGAGGAATTACATTATACCGTGCCCTCTATATGGCCTGATCTCCTATTGTGTTCAGAGTTCTCAACTGCCATTCATAATAATAGAAATCTTGTAGGATGTTCACAACACACAAATTAGGATTGTGCTACTCTGACTAGTATGCAAATCAGTAACATGTGGGTATACTGAGTATAAATTAAGTTATAAGGGCTTTATCTTTGTTTTGAAAAAGGTGAAATGTGGGAAAGATATTGACAGGCATAATTCTTAACCTGATAGATGCATGTATGCAAATACCTTTTTGAGTGTGTATGTCTTGCTTTGAACAGTGTTAAGATGAAAAAGCTCCACTGACCATTTAATTTTCCCAGAAGAGAGCTAGAGGAACAATTCTGACTTTAAAACCTTTCATCATCAAATTTCCAAAGTATTTCAATAGGATTATAGGCAGGACAGTGGGTAGTGCTATTGCTGTAACCAAGTGGTGCCAGTGTTCTCCACATGCATTGTGAAGCTGCAATGTCCAGCCTGCTCAGACAAGGTTATTATAACATTTCCAGACAAAAGGAAAACCTGATGAATAATACATTGGAATCAAGCTAGATTTCTGTAAGATCTTGTATGATTCATGTGATGTAGAACATAAAGCATTCACGTAATTAAAATCTATTACTTTTGTGAGTTTTACTGTGCCTGACATTTCCGGGTCCATGGATGAAGCAGCAGAACTTCTTGCTGATTTTCTGTTCATTGAGGGCAATGTGGTATAGCCATTTTGGTAGAGACTCACAATGAGTTTATGAGAACAAATCCTGAAATTATGGAGATAACATTCAGATTTCAGTGAGTTCATACTGAATGTTATAGTGAATTCAGTCCTAATGCAGCAGAACATTTTAGCACAGCTGAAGGTGAAGTTTGCTGGTCTTGCTGGTGAATGCCCTGGACTGGCATCTATTTGAGAAAATCCTGCAGAAGACTTGCCTCCAGGCCAGGCTGCTTTCCTGCTCTCAGCCACCAATAGAGTTGCTGTGGCAGCAGTGCTGCACAAAGGCAAAAAGATCCGCACTGCATAATCATAAAATCATAGAATTTCTTAGGTTGAAGGGGACCTCAGAGATCATTCACTTCCAAGTCCCTGCCTTGGACAGGGCTACCACCCACCAGATGAGCCTGCCCAGGACCCCATCCAACCTGCCCTTGAACACCTCCAGGGATGGGGCACCACAGCTTCTCTGGGCAGCCTATGCCCATGCCTCAACACTCTCTAAGTAAAGAATTTCCACTTAATATTGAATCTAAATCTTCCCTTTTTTAGTTTAAAAACATTCCTTCTTCTGCTATCACTATCAGACCATGTAAAAAGTCAGTCCCCCTCTGTTTCTAAGTTCCTTTCAAGTACTGGAAGGCCACAATGACATCCCCACAATGGGTCTTTAACCATCCTCCGTTTTTCATCTTTTTAGGGTACAACAGCTGACAACGTTGGCTGGTCATTTTTCTCAGTATAAATGTGAACTTTACATTATCATAACTGTGAATATAGAAATATGCACATCATCTGGAGCCAGATATTTTCTAGACCATCAGCCATTAGGTAGTCAGACTGTTACTTAGATTTACTGAGAAATTATGTGGTAGCAATACTAGCCTGTTCTGCTGAGAAAGGAAAATGCTGGAAGCAGTTTTTTGCTAAGTATACTTAGCTTTGTTAATGGTTCACAAGAAATAAATTCAGCATTTGATTTTTACTGTATGTTGTCTCTGTATTATATTATAAAGCAAATATTTGAGGAATGATGTTTATACTACCTGTGTATCTATACATAGAAGGAGGTAATCTTGAGTTAACACTCCTTCACGACTCTGATAGGCAAAGCACAATTCCTCTCCCTCTGCAGGATCACAGCACAACCAGCACAATCTAGCTGGAAGGGACAGGTTTTGAAAATGCCCCAGGGCCCAGACTGCACTATCTCTATGGACCAACCTCATGGGGAGAAGTGCATTCTAAACTTTTTTTTTCCAGAAGAAAAGTAGGTTGTTAGGCAAAGAGGAACGGCTGGATTGTCCATGGATGCACCCTAGCCTGCCCAATTGCCCCTTTAGGGAGACTCCATCATTCCAAAAAAAGTTTAAAAATGCAATTAGATGTACTCTGTGTAGTGTAACTTCTCCTCCATGCCTCTTTTGGCATACAGCATAAGTTGGTACTTACTCTGCAAGCTTGGACATGACAGTAAAATCCCTTGTGAGGCCATGGGTCTGCCAATGTACAGGAAATGCAATGCTCATAACCTCACCAAAAAGAGGTATCAATGGAAACCTGTTACATATTGTAACTTGGAACAGCAGCGCCAGAAGAGTGGGAAAAAAAAAAAAAAAAGGCAAATATCAGAGTTCCAAAGTCCTTTACAAGGTAATGGACATTTATTCTGTTCTTTCACGTCACTCCAACTAACTACTCTTATTTAGTTGTTATGAGAAAAACAGTAAAGACTTAAATGGAGAGAATAAGAATAAGCGCCTATATATCTCTGCTCCATACTCCCTGTCCTTTGGATTTTAGCCCCAGCCCCTGGCCTGACATGTGACATAGCTGTCAACTTTAGTGACCACACTGTACACCCACCGACCTTCCTGCCACCTCTCCTTAGCTGGTCATGTCAGTACTGAATGTACACAACTGTGCAGAAGTGCTCAGCTGAGACACTTAGAAAACAAATCCCAGAAGCACTATTCTTACAGATAAAATTATATATACCTACTGGTCTGGCAATATTACAGTGCTAGAATTAGAGAGAAAAGGAAGATTGGAAAATAAAGGCAAAATGAATTATTTAATACACTCACTGTTACTACAAAATCTAATGTTGTACACTAAGCCTTTTCATAAACATCTGTTCTTCTAGAATAAAGAACAGAGTATACTTGAGATGCAAATTATTGTCCATGATCCCTTCTACATCATGAACCATATCCAGAGAGTAGATGGGAGAGTTTTATCAAGCAAATGGAAAATACAAGACAAAAGCAGGACATTTCCTGTGCTGTTTAATTTACTAGCCAGCTGTAGCACTCATGTCCTCTGAGATGGTGGATGGTGGATCACAAGGGTGGATAACAATAGGACAAGGGGGAATGGTTTTACACTGAGATAGGGGAGATGTAGGTTAGATATTAGGAGGAAGTTTTTCACTCAGAGGGTGGTGACGCACTGGAACAGGTTGCCCAGGGCAGTTGTGGATGCCCCGTCCCTGGAGGCATTCAAGGCCAGGCTGAACGTGGCTCTGGGCAGCCTGGTCTAGTGGTTGGTGACCCTGCACTCAGCAGGGGGGTTGAAACTAGATGATCTTTGAGGTCCTTTTCAACCCAGGCCATTCTATGATACTATGATTCTCTGGCCCTAATAATCAAAGCCGATCTCAGAGGAACCAGTTCCAGTTGGAATAACTTTCCCAATGATCAGAAGAGTTGGAGAAATGGTAATCAAAAAAAAAAAAAGAAAAACACATGCAGGTGACTCTACTGTAAACTATTTTTAAAACCCTAGGAAATAACTTAGCTTTATCTAAAATAAAAGTGGAAGCTGTAAATACATTGACTGGAAAAATACTCTGAATAAATATACTGTTCCTCCCACGCTTGCTTGCTGAGAGTGACAAATCTCTTGACATAACCTTTACCCAATTTAATACAGCTTGAAAAAACTAATAATGTCTTTTAAGCAAAGGAGATGATATGAAATCCTTGCTGCAGTTAGAGGAGAGATGCCCCTGTTATGCTAAGGAATGAGCTGAACAAATTCAATTCCAGTTTATGATTAAGAAAAAGATGTGGCTGGGTTGCTGCATTCAGAGAGTTGCAGCCTATCGTGCATTCACACTGGCGCATTTATGAGCCATGGGATGTGGTGCTCTCATTCAGTCACAAAGAGAATGGCGCAAGTCAATGGCATTCGCAAATCTCAGGGGAATCATACCCTACTTCAGCTTCCTGTTTGCCAAAACCGGTAACAGGCACAGCAAAGTTTTAATGAATGCAAAATAAATATGTAGTAATAATAACCTAGGAAAAATGATGGCTTTCCTCAACCAATATCCTCAAGTATAATAGAACTTAGTGAAGCATTCAGAATTAAACTATGCTAAATACTTGTTATCATATTTCCTTGAAAAGATGAACACCAAGGAGTTAAATCCACAGTTAACAATTTAAAGCAAAATACATGATCCAGATAGTAGTATTCAATCTAGTTGTTTACACAACTGTATCCATGCATCCAGTTTGTCTGTGTTTTAGGTAGGGCTGCTTTTGATATCTGGGCTGCATAGTGTCAATGTATGTAGCACTGTGTTCCCACAGGATTCACTTGGTCCTACAGGATTTCCTTAAACATGTCTTTTCCTTAAACACTACCTTTCCTGGTCTGTGCATCCTATGCTCTCCCTCTCACAAGAAGCAGCAGAGAATTTGAACCAGTATTTCTCTGTTCCTTCATGCCTGGTGAGAAGAGAAGTGATGATAAGACCATATTTTCTACACTTTCAACTAATACCGATAACTGCAAGTTACGTGATCAGTGAAGGTCAGAAAAGGCAATGTTCTCATCCTACAGCTCACCCATAGCACGGTGAGTCTTAGAGACATTCAGCTGCTTAATGACTGTGCTACAGGCGCATTCCTGTCATCTGACTTGTCTAGTGATGGCATCAATGAACAAAAAAATGGTAACTGATGTCAGCTACCTGAACTTGTGCACGGCATTTGACATATTCCCAGACCACTTCTTCATCTCTAAATTGGAGATACATGGATTTGATGGCTGGACTATTTAGTGGGTAAGGAATTGGTTGGATATCACAGCCAGAGGGTGGTGGTGGTCAACCACTCCACTGCTGGAGGCTGGTAATAAGTGCTGTCCCCCAGGGTTCTGTCTTGGGACCAGTGTTCTTCAACATCAGACAGTGGGATTGAGTGCACCCTAAGAAAGTTTGCTGATGACGCCAAGCTGAGTGGTACTGTTCACAAGATAGAAGGAAGGGATCCCACCCAGATGGAGCTGGACAGGATGGAGAAGTGGGCCCATGTGAACCAAATGAAGTTCAACAACACCAAATGCAAGGTGTTTGCACTTGGGTCTGTGCAATCCTGGTTGACTGATCAACCTAGTGGCTTTCTATGATGGTGTAACAATGTCAGTGGACACCATCAGGTATGGGAAATAGAACAAAGTAGAACTCTTGAAACAGCTGTGAACTTCTGAAACACTTCACTTTCTCTTTAGAATTTTGTTCAGAAAATATGTCACAGAAGACCATAGATTTTTAAAACTCATTTTGCACTTCTGTATCCTTGAAAAACTTTCAAAATGTTTACTCGATTAAAAACTGACCATTCAACCTTGTCAAATGCTTTTCCTCCATGTAAAGACAAAGGAATGCATTAAACTAGCAAATTATAGTAATCTCATAATCCTAAAAACATGTTTACAGAATTTTCATATTACTAATTTTCAGGGGAGCTGGCATTTAATTACTTTCTATGATCTCCACAAAATATTTCCCATTTATCTTACCTTTGTGGAATGCGCTTTTTTTTTTCTCTCAAATAGCTAGAAGAACCTAAATTACAAGAAGATTGTGTTTGTCCAGTGTGATGAAAGATTCCATTAATCTGTCATATCTGAAAGTATTTTTTTAAATTTATTTTTAATGTTGAGATTCGGTATTTGTTCTCTGATCATCGTGTTATTTACTTTGCATTTATTTTGTTTTATTTTGAAGTTGTTCAAGATAATAAATACATCTCTTAGAGCCTTGGCAGCTTTCCATATGATCTTATTAGTTTTCATTGTTGTAGACCATAATAGCAGAAGGTTCAACCTTTCTCTCCTCCTCCTTGGACGCTTGCCCAATTTCATATTAAAGCCTAACTCTCATTACAGCTGAGAAAGAAACACCAGAAAAAGATGTTAAAGATTAGATCAAAACTCTGCATGGCATAAATAAACTGTCTGCACTGATACTGTTTCTCTGTTTATGCATATACTTCATAATTAATGCTATTAATTATGCTATAAAATGTATTTCCACTGAAACTACGCAAAAGGTACAAAATACTTGAACAACATCTCAAATGGCTGCAAAAGAAAATAAATTCACAGCAATATGAGGAAAATAGTACATGTACCATTTTGAGACATTTTGAAACATTAAATTTGAAAAAGCTGGAATTTAGAAGTAAGAAAAGATTTTTTTCTGATGAAAAAGAATAGCTTTTTTTTTTTCAAATTAAAGCATAACTAACACTACTAGTGGTACAAATAGTATTTTTTTAATAATATTCAGTACAAAAAGATCACTTTAAAACACTTAAAAATCTTTTTAGTTCTGAAATAGATCTGACTTTAGAAATTGTTTTTCAGGTTAACCATTCTCCCCAGAAATGAAATTTTAGTTCAGAGAGTTTTACTGAAACTCAATTCATGAACTCAAAATAATTTCCCTTTTTTTTTCTTTTTGATTTGTTGCTTGATTGGTTGGTTGGTTGGTGGGTCAGTCTGTCCTAGAGCTCCAAATTCTGTTATTTGCACAGTACGATTGGCCACATTTTGCCTAAAGCAGTAAAGGAAGCTTCCAATAAACCAAACAGCAGTTTCTCCCATTCAGAAACTCTTTGGATTGATCCATAATGTCTCAGAGGCATGTATATTTAAATACTTACTCAGCACCAGTTAGTCAAGCATAGTCACGAGGAAATTTTCTTTTCAAAGTGCATTTGAAAATGTTATAAGTTAAGGAGAAAAAAATCAGAATTTTCATTCTACCCCTAGTTCCTAATACCTAACCCTCAGTACATTTGACAGTCCTTAGTGCATTCATTATTTGGGGGTAAATGTTCTTTCTTTATAGTTATAGTTCTTTCCGTTCTTTTATGTTCTTTTTAGTTAGTTAGTTATTGTATGTTGTAATTGTAGGATTTATACATATGTACGAATAACTGCTAATCCAAGATTCCTGGTAGACTTTCTAATTAATATTTATCACTAATTTACCTTTTAAGTACTTTTGCCAAATGACATTGAACAAAATTATTTTTTTCAATTGGACAAAATCTTTAATTTAGTATTCCTTCCTGCTATGGAACTGTTGGGGAAAAATATCTGTGCAACTGCTTTATCACTGAATTCTGCAGTGAAAAATTACCATACACATCTGTATTCATGTTCCCTTTCTTTTAAATTTTCTTTCCCTTCTTTAGGAACAACCTCCTCAGAAAATCAAATTTTGATTTTCAAGTGGCCATTTCTTCACTTCTTTGCACTTTCCATCTTTTTTACCTTGAAGCAAAGCAGAATTGTTGGGTGTCATGCTACCTATAGCATGGACATGACTCTGCGGCTCCAGACAGTGGGGATCTGGGCCATCTTTATGAGCTAATAATTCTTAAAGGTGGCATACTGTTTTCATAGAGGGCAGTGCTCAAGGGCTACTTCTGTTGTGCATCTCTGCAGGGAGAAGCTGCTGCTGGGGCAGCTCCTGTTTCTGCTGCAAGGATGGAACAGTGAGAGATGATGCCATCACCTTCCCATATTTCCTTAGAAGCATGATTTATTGATCAGTAATGATTTTCTGCTTCACAGGAATACAGACCTGACAGCAATAACAGCTGTTATTGTAGCCGATCACCAGAGATTTAAAGAGTTTCTTATTTCCAAGGAGTACTGCTGCAGTGTGGAGGTCAGGGTCCTGACAAAGAGCCACAGTACAATGTTATAATGACTTCCACTGCTGTAAAACTTTGAATCTAAACAAATAAATGTGTCTGATGCAATAGAGTTCTCTTTTATGTCCTGGGCAAACCTGCAGTTTCCATGGTTTCCAAAGGACAGTCTAGTAGAGAAACAGCTCACATTCTCCTTCAATAGGTATTTTTTAGGAATACCCTTTTGAAAAGTTAGTAGAGAATCATCGTGCTGTAACACATAGCCATGCCACATTCTGCTGTGAGGTAGCGATTTATGCAAAGTCAATAAACCAATTTTTAACAACACGGGGCATTTTTTTATTAATCCTCATTTAATTCAATAACTACATTTCTAGTTATATCTCTACAGTCTTTATTCATGGGTTTTGCTTTAGTATGCGATTCCTTCTAGATTTCCTTTTAAAAAGCAAAATCACAGCACTACATTTCATTTCCCTTTCAAAAATACTTTAAACAAATTAAAACTACAGTATTATATAAAACTACAGTATTATAAATATTTCTGTCCTCCAGGATAATCTAATATATTTTATTCCCATTGTTTATGGCCAGAAAATGTAATTGCTTGCATTATTTATCCTCTCAAGTCAAAGGCAGGTGTTTTCTTACTGAATCATTAGAAAAACTGAGAACTCGAAGCAAATGTCCTTTAATCGTAGTGAAACTCCTTCCTCAAAGTGCTAACGTACAAGTTCCAATCTTGGTCTTCCCCAAATACACTTGGTCTTTTAAGTGCTTAAGTCGCCTTAAATATTTGACTGTAAGGACTCTCTGAGCTTGATCTGAATATTTCACCTTTGGTCTATTTTTCATTTTCTGTCTGAGGAAAACTGAGATAAATAGTGTCTTTATTTAAGTGGGAAGATCCCAGTTAATAAACCATACTGAATATAGGTGGTACAAATAAGCCATGTGTATTCAATGAAAACTAAGTACATTTGAATCCTACATCTTCAGTGTAAACTTGTCAAAGATATTTTACAGAATGGATTTCCTAAGATTTAGTCTTATTCAAGAGGTAGCCCCAAAACATTGTCTGTTAGCCAGCCTATGTGTGCTTCTCCTTTTTCTTTCTTTTACATCAGTCAGAAAGAATAATGAGTGTTTAGTGGGGAAAAAAAAATCATCTGAATAGTCTCTAGTGGTGTCTGCTGTTCCCTAAAGAATGGAGAATTGCTTTGTTGAGGCTTTTGCATGACCTGGGAAGATCTGGATGGCATTTGCTCTTCTCACTAAACATAGCAGGGAAGACTGCAAAATTTGTGACTTTTTAAGATTTCCTTCTATTGTACACAGAAATGAGAGGATGGAGTAGAAATAATACTTGAATTCATTCAATTGAATGCATGCTCTTGCCACAAAGAAGACTAAACAGATCCAGACAGATCACTTCTGGTGTGGCTTTCTAACCTAAAACAATTCAATTATCAGCCAAAGTTTTGTAAGCATATTTTGGCCAAGAGAGGAAAGACTTCACATATTTTCCATTCTACAGGTATTCCTCTATTTAACAGATCACAGCTGTGTACTGTCTTTTATTTCCAAGACTTCCAGATTTGTTTTCTAAGTACTCTTTCTTCTAGCAAATATCAAGGAATTGTGCAGAATTAGTAGAAGAATTAGGGAATGAAATCTAGTTTTAGGAATCATTGAGATTTGACTTATATTTTGGAATAGTCATTAAACTGTATTAAGGTCCAAAGGCTGTAAAACATGACATTGACTTTAATGATATTGAGGTTGACCCTTAAGTACTTTGACTATGAAGACTGGGCTTCAAGTTCATTATCTCATGTGTGTTTAACTGTGTTGTTGAATCTTACTATACCAATACCAACAATAATGGCAGCAGTGATAATTCAGGATGATCATTTCACAAATGTTGGATATTGACATTAAATGTGGACATAACCCATTATCAACAGCATTCTAAAATCTCATTCCCAGATGGTTCCATATTGTCCATTTGCATCTGCTATTTCCAGATGGTTTGGAAATCTCCAACTGTGAGTTTTCATATGTATATAATATATTAGGTCTGAGATTTGGCTTCTAACATTCTTTTTTTTTTTTCTTTTTTCATATTTACTTCTTTTATTGGTCCTCAGACCTTCCTTTGATAAACTTCAGAGTTCTTCCTTGTGTTCAGAGAATTGCTGAGGACTTACTAGGGTAGAAAACTTCAGCTACTGCCCTCAACTCTACCTTAGATCTTATAACCCAGTGCAGGAGTCATGCCCCACATCAGATGGGATCTGGACTCAGTAAGTTAGGCAGGATCTAGAGAGCCCTCCTGCATCTCTGGGCAGCACCATTAAATCTCACAGTCTATGACTGTGGGGGGAGATTTAACAACAAAGAGCCCAACAGACTCTGGTAGATCTTATCTCTATGAGGCCTCCGGAGTCTGGAGACAGGGCTAAGGTGTAAACAGAATACTCTTTAGTATGCACAGCTAATGTGGTCACTTCTGGGACAGTTAAGCAACCCTTTGTTTGTTATCTACGTTGTTGTGAAGAACTTAAGGATAATTAACCGTGAGTGGATTTACTGCTTACGATGAAGGATATATAAGGTGTGTGTAAAACACAATAAAGAGAACTTGCTATTAAGAGAACTGGCTATTCTAAGAACTTGCTATTCTGAGAACTTGCTATTCTGATGCCACACTGACTGGGGGAATTCTGTAACGGGACCAAGCGCCGACATGACACCTTTGACTCTAGAGCAATCCTTCTTCGCAGTTGCTTTTGTTGTTTTGTTTTTTTTCTGAACTCCTTTTCAGTTTGTTTGGTCTGTTCATATAAAAGAGATCTCCTGAAATAAAGGCAGTATTTCAGGAACGGCACTCATAGAGCTGTGTAAAGAGACCATCACCACCTTACTGCAGGCATAACGCAACTACACAGGCAGTCTTCATCTATTTTTTTTTTCCATATCATGTTGCCAATTAACATATAATTTGATGTCCACTATTTCTGCTGCTTTTCATGTTTCTCTGATTTGATTGTCACTGATGATTTTCAAGCATATCTCAAATAGATCTTCTTTGTTTCTAAGATTAGCTTTGGGTACCTTACCATCATTGCAATTATCATGTCTAGCTAAGCCAAGAGTGTCTTCACTCAAATGTCCCTATAGCTGCTTTTAAAACATGACTCAGATGGAAAAATCAGGTAAAGCAATACGAGGTTTGATTTCTAAGCTATTCAACAATTCATTGAATATTTTGTTGGGAGGATGTCACTGTTTTCCTCAGAGTAACATAGATTTCAAAATTACAGTAAAGAATGCGGTTAAAAGAAAGCTTACTTTTAGTTTTATCATTTTAATTGCCAGGATTATAGCTTTAAAGCCATGATTTCCAGTACCTCATTTTGTATAGCCAGCTATGTGAATTTGCTCCAATTGTTTTTCAGCCACTTGGAAAAATCGCCATCTTTTTCTCCCTTCCAGCAAAGCAGCTGAATAAACTACCAGGTAACCACTCCAGTGGATAGATATTTCCAGCACATTTGGCAACATAACACATACTACTTCATATTTTCATCAGGATTTTCCTTTTTTCTTTCTTCTGAGAACAGAGAAAACACAGTATGCATCCAGCAAGGAGATCTGCCCAATATATATATATTTTTCCAGTGACTAAACAAGGCTAGTATATCTCATTCTTTTTCATGTTTTTCAATCAGCAAATAAGGACTAATTTCAAGGGCCAGTGAAATATTTTTCTTACACCCCAAGTGGGTGTCTACTGTTGACACACAAGGTCCCCCAATGCTATAGAAGTGTTCAAAGGCATTTTTTTATCGTTTTCAGACATGACCCCCTGCAATATGTTTTGCAGCATAAGACCCTTGCCTACCTATCTTCTCTGTGAGCTGCATCAACAGAAATGGGGACATGGGGGACATGGGATCCTCCAGTGTGGGTCTGGACATCTCCAGCAGTATTCTGTCTATCAGCTCTCTATGAACAACGACCCAGTACAGCTCAGGGCTATACCTGATGAGGCCACGTAGATCCAAAACATCCATAGGCATCACTTTTCAAGCACAAAAATCTGGGGAAATAAATTCTGGAATTTAGACCCAATATGACTCCTGACCTGTGATCAACAGAACAAAAGGTAAATTGTGCCTTCCAATTGTACAGGCCGGTAGCTATTCTTTTCTAACACTACTGGAATTTTTTGTGGGAGTGTAACTAAAGGCCAAGATATGGCCTTTGTGAGAACACAAGAGCTCTCCATCCTTCAGCACAAGAAATCAGGCAGAAGAGGCAGGAAAACAGCATGACTGAGCAAAGACTGCTGGTCAAATTGAGGGAAAAGAAGGAAATGTACAGGCCATGGAAGCACGGATGGGTGATCTGAGAAGAATAAAGGGAGGCTATCTGGACAAGTAGAGAGTGGATCAGGAAAGCCAAGGCACAGATGGAACTGAACTTGGCAAGAGATGTGCAAAATAGCATGAAGGGGTTCTACAGCTACACTGGTCAGAAGAGACAGGCAAAGGAGAGAGTACTCCCTTTGATAAATGAGAAGGGAGAACTGGCTTCAACAGACATGAAGAAGGCTGAGGTACTCAATGTTTTTTTGCTTCAGTCTTCACAGCCAGTCAGGCTTCCCACACCTCTCAAGTCCTTGAACCCTTACACTGGGATTGGAGAAGCAAAATCCCTTTCAGCGTGAGAGTGGAGCAAGTCAGAGAATGCCTCAAGAGACTGAATGTGTGCAAGTCTATGGGTCTGGACAACATGCATTCCAGGGTCCTGAAGGAACTGGCTGCTGTGGTTGTTGAGCTGCTCTCCATCATAATTGAAAAGTTATGGCTGTCAGGTGAAGTCCTCAGTAACTGGAAAAAAGGAAACATCACTCCCATTTTTAAGAAAGGGAGAAAGGATGATTCAGTAAACTACAGGCTGGTGAGCCTCATGTCTGTGCCTGGGAAGATCATGGAGCAGATCCTCCTGGAAGCTGTATTAAGGCATATGTGAGATGAGGTGGTGATCTGAGACAGCCAGCACAACTTCACCAAGGGCAGATCATGTCTGACCAATGTGGTGGCTTTCTATGGTGGAGTAATAGCATTGGTGGGCAAAGGAAGGGTAACTGGTGTCATCTACCTGGACTTGTGCAAGGCTTTTGACATAGCTCCACATCACATCCTTATCTCTAAATTGGAGAGAGATGGATTTGAAGGGTAGACTATTCAGTGGATAAATAATTGGTTGGATGGCCACAGACAAAGGGTGATGGTCAGCAGCCCTATGTCCAGGTGGAGGCCAGACATGAATGGTGCCCCCCAGGGGTCTGTCTTGGAATAGGTGCTCTTCAAAATTATCAACAACATAGATAGTGAGGCTGTGTACCCTCAGAAAGTTTGTTGATGACACTAAGCTGAGTGGTGCAGTTGGTACAATAGAAGAGAGGAACGCCATTCAGAGGGACCTCGACAAGCTTGAGAAGTGGGCCCCGGAGAATCGAATGAGGTTCAAAAAGGTCAAGGGCAAGGTGCTGCACTTGGCAATCCCAGATATGTGCACAGACTGAGAGAAGAACTCATTGAGAGTAGCCCTGTGGAGAAGGGCTTGGGGGTCCTGATGGATGAAAAGCTGGGCATGGGCCAGTAGTGTGCTCTGGCAGCCTGCAAGGCTTCATCAGGCCCGGGGTCCACAACACAAAAAGGATGTGGAGTTGTTGGAGTGGGACTAGAGGAGGACTATGATAATAATCAAAGGAATGGAGCACCTCTCCTATGAAGTCAGGCTGAGGGAGCTGAGTTTGTTTAGCCTGAAGAAGAGAAGGTTTTGGGGAGACCTCACTGTGGCCTTCCAGCACTTAAAAGGAGCTTACAAACAGAATAGAGACCAAAACTTTACATAATCCGATAGTGATAGAATAAGCAGGAGTAGCTAAAATAGGGGAGATTTATGTCAGATATTAAGTGGAAATTCTTTACTCAGAGGGTGGTGAGGCACTAGCACAGGCTGCCCGGTGAAGCTGTGGATGTCCCAGACCAGGAGGATGAGGCCCTGGGCAGCCCCATCTGGAGGGTGGTATTCCAGTCCAAAGCAGGGGATTGGAACTGGATGATCTTTAATGTCTCTTCCAGCCTAAGCCATTCAGTGATTCAGTCTGTGATTCTATGTTCCCCCATCCCTAGTAAATTAGCTTACAGACTCATCTATTCATAGCTTTATATATTTAGATCTGTGTAAGGAATTCAGGATAAATGTTTATTTGCCAACAGACACAGCACTACAAAGAGACACAATTTAGGATCCTCTCTTCACCAAAGGAAAAGAAATCTTTTGAAGTTAACTATGCTCACAGCTTTCCATTAGCAACTTTTTACAATTAAATAGCCAAGAGCAGAACTACACCCTGAGATTTCTCAAAGCGCCCTATAAGAACTGGGATGGAACAAACTCCGGAAATTTATTTTGAATTAAAAAGCTGTGGGGGGTGGGGAGGAAGTTAAATCAAGAATTTTTTGTAACATTTACTCAATTTCCTGCTGAATTACGAGAAAATATTTTTTTCTACTGAACTTAAAAGAAAGCCTGGAGAAGAAAAGACTCAGTGGGGAGTCTTATCAGTGTATATTAATACCTGATGGGAAGGAATTAAGAGAAGAGAGCCAGAATCTACTCAGTGGTGCCCAGTGACTCAACAAGAAGCAACAAATTAAAGCATATCAAGTTCCCTCTGAACACAAGGAAAACATTTATTTTACTGTGAGAAACCTTTTTATACTGTGAGGGTGAACCAGTTGCCTAAGGAGGTTGTGGAGTTGTTGCGATTTAACACCAATGGGCAGCAAAGCACCTCACAACTGCTCTCTCACTCCTCCTCCTCAACAAAACAGGGACAAAATGCAATGAAGAAATGCTCATGGGTTGAGATAAGGACAGGGAGATTGCTCACCAATTACCATCACAGGCAAAACAGACTCAGTATAAGGAGATCAATATAATTTATTGCCTATTACTAACAGACTAGAACAGTGAGTACTAAAAGCAAATTACAAACACCTTCCTCCCATTCACGTTCTGCTACCTTTTCCCCTCAAGTGGCATAGGCGAACTGGGAATGTAGAACAGGCAATGGCGGCTGCAGTCAGGCCATAACACTTCGTCTCTGCTGCTCCTCCATGGTCACTCTCTGCCCCTGCTCTACATGGGCTCCTTCCTATGGGATGTAGTCCTTCCCAAACTGATCCCGTGTGGGCTTCCCACAGTTCTGCAGCTCTCCAAGCACAGCTCCAACACAACTGCATGCTGTGGGGCCCACCCTTCAGGCACTGCTCCAGCACAGCCCCACAGGCAGCAGCTCCCCCAGCCCTCCTGCCCCACCGCGGGCTCCTCTCCATTGGCTGCCACTCCAGCCCAGAACTGCTCCTGCAGGGGCTCTCCATGGACTGTACCTCATTCAGGCCTCATCCACAGCTACGACTCTCCCATTGCTCACTCCTGTCTCCCAGCTGGAGTTTGGACTACATGAGGTAGTCAGAGGTCCCTTTCAATCTCAACCACCCTGCAATTCTGTGATCAAAAGCACATTCTTCCATGCAACTTCCCCTTATACTGTGCTGGTTTTGAAGTACACCTCAAAACCTTAGAAGGAAAGATTGATTTAAGTCATTTAGGGAGTTGCTTTATCAGCCTTTTCAATCTTAATTTTTGGTAGCTTATGATAACATTTTTAAATCTAAAAGTCTTTTTATTCCAGTGAACATTTTAATTAGCCCAATACTAATTTCAATATCTGCATCAGATTGTCAAATATAACTATGCTTTAATGCTTCTTTTATTCAAGGCTTTTAATGATAAGTTTGTTTGAACTGCAAGATCACATTTCATTATACGTATGATGAAACTGTGGATTATGAATTTTTAGGCTGATTCCACCGCTTTACATGAAGGTAGATTCCATAAATCTTACTCATTTTATGCTTACGAGATCCTTATTCAATTAGAATTTTTTGTAACTCCTTGTCATGAACATACTGTGTATGTACCTTTTCTCCGAAGTAAGGAGATTAGGACAAAAAAAATCTATCCAGTGTTACAAACCAGATTTCTTTATCATTAAGCCTTAAAAGTAAAGTTATTAATAAGTCATAAGCCAGTTCCATAGTCCAGTTGTCCTCTTTCATTGTCTAGTTATGTTGACGGATGTGTTGTCCCATGTTAGGCTGTTGTCTCTGTTGCAATGACTTTGCTCTGTATTTTCTACTGCCAGGTGTAAAATGCATCTATAGTATTACTTATTATACTGCTAATGCAATTACTAATTGCAATTTTAATGCTCCAATATTTAGACTTTACGTCTCCACATTCCATTATCTTTGCCCCTCTTTGCATGACAAAATAACAGATGTTTATAAAGAAACCTATTTCTTTACTTGATATTTAACTATAATTTTTTGCCAGAGTAGCTGGAAGTAATAGGATAAGCATGTACCAGAGCTGGCCTTAGCCTGGCTGAAGTGTTATTCATCATGTCCACATAAAATAACTGTTTTGTAAAGACCAGTGATCTGAAGCTGCTTACAGCCTTGACGCAGTCCCTCAAGGTTTAGTTCTTGTATTGTTGCTACCTGGCTTCATATATTAGTGATGCTGAATTGATCTGTTTAACTGACTCACCAAATGTCACCTATCTGTATTAGAAAATGTTATTTATGGGTTTGGGAATACCTTTAAATTACTTTCATTTTTTCCTCTAGTTATTGCTTTCAGGACTTGCAAGATTAGTTTAAAATGAATCTAGTAGGTATAATGCCACAGAAGTATAGGTGCGTGGTTTATCTCCCCAAGAGCAATGCTTGGGTGGATTCCACAGCAGATAGCACTTGCTTTGAGGTGTTCTGCCCACCAGCTGTTCTGTATTCTGAGCACTTTGAAGATGGGTCTACATGAAATCAGTCTTTGACACCTGAAGTTGCACTCCTCATTTTTTAGATTTCCTTCTGTGTCTGTCTCTTTCTCTGCAGCCCATTATCCATCACATAGTCCTGCAACCCAGTGGGCATATTTTATTAACCAGAAGAAGAGATGGGGCATGGGAGGCCATGACCCCAGCAGTAACGCTCTACTTGTGTGGAGTACTCCATCCTCATTGGCATGGAGGCCTTAAGGTGTTTCTAAACACTTCTGTGCGTGAGAAACAGAGATATTCTGACACTTTAAGCTATTTGCCACATTTGAATGCTACTTGCTGATGCTTCATGCAAAAAAAATTGCTTCTTTTAATAAATCAGGTAGGCCAAATTCTCATTGCATTCATCTGAGGGCAGAAGTTAAGGGTTCAATCAAAACTCAACAGTTGTAGTCAATAAAAAGAATACTGATGAACTCCGTACTATTTGGATTAGGCCTTGAATGAATTACTTCGCAGGGAACTCTTCAAGTAAACCTGCACTTTACCTGTAGTTCACTGACTGCTAACAACAGCATCAACAATAATATCCCAATGTCAGGTGAAGATTGTACTTTATTATTTTAAAACATTTTGTATATATTCATTTTCGTATCTTTCAAAGAGAATCCAGGTGTGGTGGAAATTTCTTGGGGAACAGGGATATGCAGCTGAACTGTCTGCACTGGAGTACTGCTTTGTCTGTGATGAGGATGTTAGCCAATGCCCATGTGCATCGGGATCATTTACTAAACTCTATTCAAATATGCACTGTTAAAATAATGGCTGCAGTGTACGCTGCAGATAATGAAGGGTCAGGAGCTATCTAGCTTGATCCCTGTCCTCCTCATGATGATGATTCAGATGATCTTGGAGAAGGAAGATAATGGGGAAGCAATTCCTTCATGATAATAATCAAGCAGGCATGAGATGTACCACCTCAGAAACCTGCACGAGGCTTTGCCTCCATGAGGTTATCTGGTTTCATCCCACCATGAAAGGCTGAGACAGCTGGGACTGTTCAGCATGGAGAAGGGAAACCTCAGGGTGTCTCTCATCAGTGTATATCAATACCTGAAGGGAAGCCACAAAGAGGACAGAGCCAGGCTCTTTTCAGTGGTACACAGGGACAGGACAAGAGGCAGTGGGTGCAAACTGAAACACAGGAAGTTCTGTCTAAACACCAGGAGCACTGCTGTGCTGTGCGGGTGCTGGAGCACTGGCACAGGCTGCCCAGAGGCTGTGGGGTCTTCTTCTTGGGGATCTCCCAAAGCCGCCTGGACATGGCCCCGGGCACCCTGCTCTGGGTGTCCCTGCTGGAGCTGGGGGTGGGACGGTGGACCCAGAGGTCCCTGCCAGCCTCAGCCATACTGTGGTTCTGTGGTTCTGCAAGCATGCAGCCTGGGATGATTTACCTGTAGGTATGTCCATGTAGAGACAAAAACTCATTAAATGTTGATGGTAGTGTCGATTTCTGGAGGCAAATGAGCTCTGTTGACTTCAACGGACTACCAGACAGCTAAAGTACTGTTCTGTACTTTGAAACCACTGAGTTTCAAATAGCTTTATCTTTCATTGCACAATCATATCATTTTTCATTATATTTCTGTGTATTCCATTCATGAGAATTATTACATTATCAAGTGGAGCAGAAAAAATGAGACATAGGAGTTACAGCTTCCTGCAAAAGAAGTGCCAGATATAATAGTTTTCTCTTTATCAGCCTCTCTTTCTTAGGCAGCCTGCCAGCTATTGTCTTTGGATGAACAAAGCTCTGAAAAGATTTCAGAGTCTGAAAATGTCTTTTCAAACAAGATGGTTTGTTTGAAATCTTTTTGAACATTTTCTACTGTGTTAACAATAATGCACTTTCAGCTGAGATTTTGAGCATCCCATTAGGCTGTACCTAATAACTAGGTGTTCAGTAAACGATCTAATTGACCCCAGATTTATAAGGATACTGGTCTTCTAACTGTGATGCAAGATAGGTGTCAGAGCTCTCTAGTTAAAAAAGTAACTTCAAGTAGATATTCTGCTTGTAGTTGGCAGTTTTGAACTGCTTGTTTTGGGGGTTATTACACTCACCACCCACAGATATGACAGGTTACTTTTTTTTTTTTCTCTTCTGAAATATTTTTAGGGGATTAATTGATCATTAATAACTAATTACATGGACTTATTCCTATTTATTGGGTTATGTTAATGCATAAATTATCTGCATTTTCTTGATAGGATCAGCTTTTAGTTTATCTATTTACATGAGAGGGAAAAAATGCTCCAGTAAGCACTGTAAAACACACTGTTGTAGATTAGATCCCCCACTGCAGCAAAGCATATGGTGCAGTAGATGGGCTATTTTTCAAATTGTTCAGATTGCAGATAACTACAAGACTATTCCCAGACAGCATCTAAAATTCTTGGGCTTCTCCCTTTTCCTTTTCTTTCAAGCATCTGAATGTACCAAAATGTTTCTGAATGCTGTAACTTGGCAAATGAGTTCAAATTACCCCAGACCATGATTAGCTAGAGCATTTACTCCTGATAGGATAATCCCTCTAATGGTTAATTAGTTGTAGCTGAAACTGATAGAGCTGCACACAACCATAGCTGTTTAGGATCACTCCACTGTGATCTCTGAAGGTTCCTTTGCAGAAGCATGGTTGTTTTGTTTTGTTTTGTTTTGCATAGACATATTTGCACAGACGTATTGTTTACTTGCAGTTTCCTTTGAAAGCATTATCTTTATTAGGTTGAAAGTACAAGGGGTGCTCTGAAAGTAATCCCTCCTGTTTTATGACCTTGGCCCACAACATCAGAGGCGGATGTTGGTGGTATGGTAGTAGAGATTTAACCTTCCCACCAATATTCTGTTATATTTTGTTGCTGTGTGACAGATGGCAGCAGAGGGGCAGTCTGACAGAATGGCGTCTGACATGGGAAGTGTGTATGAAGCAAAGGTGGTCACCTTCCATTTCCTCATGGAATGCCTCCATAAGGAAAAATTTGCATCCACTGATATTCACTGACACTTACTGAACATTTAAGGAGGCAAAGGAGTGGATGTGGGCACAGTGAGGTGGTGGGTGATGCGTTTCAGTAATGGTGCCTGCGGTGTGAAAGACAAGCCTCATTCTAGAAGGCCATGCAGAGTTTTAGGAGCTTGGCATGCAGGCTCTTGTTCATCACTGGTGAAAATGCATAGCTAATAGTGGTAACTATGTTGATAAGTGGTGTTTTGTACCTGAGAATTTTCTCTATCAAATAGTGTTATTGTGCTCTTTGTAGCTGTAACAATTACCAGATTTTAAAAAATAAGAGGCATTACTTTTGGAGCAACCTACGTATTTTGATTTTAAACTACCTTGTTAGATCATACAAGTAAAAATAACATGAATACATAAATAATTATAGTGGTTATTTTCTTAATTCTGTGCTTAATTTCTGTGAACCAAACTCTTTTTTCACTGGGCTTCCTGACACTGCTTCTAATCACAGCTTTTGGGGTGCACTTCTTTGACATCTTTTCCATGCATGGGAATAACGGGAGAGGGCGGTGGTCAGGCATGTGGAGGTGTTACTGTGCGCTGTACAGTTTGAGTCAGAGGATGAGTTTTCTAAGTTTGTCTCTCTGTGCCTTTTTGTGACTGCAAAGCCATCTGGCATTATTTATTTATTTTTAATCTAAATCATTCAGCAATTGTAACTTGCGTCAGGTTCTTTTTATTTTCAGGTTATTCCTTTTCTTTTGGTAGAGATCATTTCATTTTCTCTACATTATCCCTCATTTCAGCACCTTAGGCTTTTATGTACCTTCAAAGTATGCTTGTGCTGCCACTGAGTGACATAATCAAGCATTTCATATTTTAATTATTTTCTCTTAACAAGTTTACGGGCTTCATTACCCTTTTCTTATTCATTTAGTTGATGATTCTGAGCACATGGAAGAATCAAGCAGCATGAAATATTTCTAGTAATTCAGACTAAAAAGCATGACACTTCACTTAACTCTGGCCTGAATGGTGAAAGTATAATTTTCTTCACATTTAGACTTCATATAGAACAAAGCACCAAACCTGGGTGACGGGACATGAGGTGTCACTAAGAATGCAAGAAATAATTTCGTCACTCCTCTACAGATTATAATTTACATGAGACAATTTAAACATTCATCTTTACCAAAATAGGTCACAAGAGGAGCGCAGGGCTCTGTTTCTAATGCTAAATACTTACTAATCATACGTACATATAAAACTTTTAGAATGTTGTCTTTCCAATCTGGACATGTTAAATTGGCCAATAAAATAAAGTGACCACAATCACTCCAGAAGAAAACTCTATTCCATAATCCAGCCAACAGAATTACTTGCTGCCTTTGTTGGGTATTCACCTAAGTGCTAGATCCATTAACATGGGGACCATTAAACACTGTTCATTTTTCTTCAGCTGTTGGTAGTTATATGGCCATTTCCATTAATGTCTTACAGGTAGAGGCTGCCTTTAGCCTGTATAAAGCAGGACTCAGCAGGATGCTGGGTTGCAGTTTTAGGGAAAGCAATGACTCAGTGTGTGACCTTGGCAGGTTATTTGATCGCCACCCACTCGGTATCAATCAGTCCTGCTGGAAAATTGAATGAATAACAGAATCTTGCTGAAAATCATAACCTGTAAGCACTAAATATCCAAGGATAGCATTTTTAGAAAGTAGAAAAAAGATTCTAAATTCAGTTGTGTTGACAGTCACTGTGCTTTACACTCAGTATTAATAAATAAAGTAATTAATTAATTTTTTTAAAAATGGCTCCTCTTGTGTTCATATCTTATCAGAAGACAGGAATCTAGCTGTGAGATTGAGGGTACATCTGTGTAAGCAAATAAATTTCTATTACAGGAGTGAAATGGTAGACCAAAAGAGTTGGTATTGAGATCCCTAATTCCACACACCGTGTGGCTCCAGGATGTTATCGGCCTTGATGCAGTCCAGTCCCCTGGATCAAACATCATCACAAAGCATCAGCTTGAAGGTGTTTGAAGGGCCAGACACTGGTTCCCATCAAAGGGTGTATTTGTGGTTGCAGAGTCTGACATGCATCCTGGAGAGGAGCCTCAGGTTGAATTTCCTCCAAATGAAATCCAGTTCCACCCCCTGAACTGCTTTACAAATTCTGAGACCTGGGAAATGAGCACAATCAGGGATGAGGACAATCAGGGATTCCCCTCAAGCCCGCACCTTTGTTACAACTCAAAATCCTAATGGAGATGGAGCCCAGGGCTCTGAATGTGGGGAAGGCCACTGGAAATACCTGCACTGGGTTTGGAAAGACTAGAGAGGCCTGTACTGAGTTACTGCTCAGCACGAAAACATGGAATTTCACTCAACTTTGCAAATCTTGCAATTCTATGATCTTGAAAGTCAGAGGGGCCCCATAGTCAGGGCACACACTAGCGCTAACAATGGGTAGAAGTTAAATGAGGAAATGGATCTGATCACCAAGAAAAATTCCACTGACTTCAATACTTTTGCTTAAGTACTTACCAGACCCTTTCATAAAGCCAGCTAGAGGCAAGGAATGCCAGACTCCAAGGGAAAGAAGCTGGTAGAAAAACAACTCACAGCTAACTCCTACAGCCACATTTCTTACACATGATCCCTGGAAGTAGATCCATGGGCCCTACCACCTCCCCTCGGGCCCTTCTTCCTTCTCCCACTTCCCAGGAAAGACATAAAAGAGCCCTGAGCTGCCACTTTACTGTGACAGGCTCTGTGACCTCCAATTACCAATGTGTCTATTCCTCAGCACAGCTTAAAACATGGGAGCTGATATAAGCCTATTCCTTTTGAACTGAGACTTAAAGGAGGTTTGTTAAAAGGAAGTAATTACTTTCTGCTTCTTGAGATCTTAATTTTGGAGAGTTACTTATTAATATTTACCATTGTTTAAAGTCTCCACATAGATTGTCAGGGCAGTCATTAATTATAATATAAAATACTAAAGTAAATCAAGTTCTTAAAGAAAAGGGAGATTGGAATAGCATTTTAGGGACAGTTTCTCACTGTAATGAGAGAGCAGGACTGAATATGCCAAAGGAAAATCACGTATGTTTGGACTGTACATTACTGTTTAATGAAGTCAAATGCTATAACGTTATTTTCCAGTGGTTAATATTAATTTCTCAAAATACCAAAATGGATAAAATATTTATTCTATTGCTGCTTTTCATTCTTTTCTTAGTTACATAAGAGGACAAAAATCTTTACACACGTTGCCTATAAAATGAGTAAAGTTGGAAGCTTTTTGCAACTTTGAAAAGTACTGGAATAAAAACGTGAGCATATTGGAAGATACTTTCTTGATATTGGAAAACAAAGGCAGTAAAGATTATTTCAATTACATGTACACGTCTAGAATTTTAGATCAGGTATGAAGAATAAGCACAATAGTTACACAGATACAAAGCATTCAAGGTCCTGAGCAGTCCTTAGGAAAGAGAGGGAGACTCCTGAATTTTGTGGTGTTGATAAGGCTACTTGTAGATATCAGAATTTCAACTTTCAGCTAAGAGAAATCACCACATCTCACTGATTTCTTTACATGTGAGATCTAGGCAGCACTGCTCAGCAATGTCTAAAACAATGGTGTGCTATCAACATTGTTCTCTTCTTAAATCCAAAACACAGATTCGTACCCATACCATAGGAAGAAAATTAACTCTATCCCAGCTGAAACCAGAACAGAGAATAATTAATAACTGTTTGATAGCCAAAGGACGATTACACAGGGTAGGGTGTTTTAAAAATAGTTGATATTGTAACGTCACAAGGACTATGGGATTGCTGAAGCAGGGACAACCACGCCAGGTAAGTGCACTATGTCTGCACCAAACTGACTGAGGTGTCAGTGTATGGCCACATCCAGAACATGACCCGTGATTTGGGGCTGAGGGGAGCACCTCCCAAAGGCAGCACAAGGCAGCTCTCTTATATGTTATGTTCATATAGCACCAAATAAGAAAAGGCCTGCAACCTGCAAATTCTTTTCTCTGTATATGCAGAAACCACTACTTTTTAACAAAATAACCATTCCAGTCCTGAGTTTAGATCCCAGACAGCATGGAAGCTCTTGAGCTACTTTCATTCTGTTCTGAATCACTCTTCAATCCACTGAATTAAGGAAGAATGACATAAACTGTAGTGATTTCTTCCTGCCATGAGGGCAAAACTTTAACATCTGTAGCACCTTCGTATGTGTTATTATTGGGAGAATAGTCCTCTCTGCCCTCCTTCCCAGAACATGCAGGTTGTACCTGAAGTATGGAGACAGGCAGTCCTTCTTTCACGTGCATGTTCTTGATATTTAATTGTTTTGTCTTTATATAACCTTCAGAGTGTCAGATTTTTACTACCTAATCTCTATAAAGTTATTGTCTTTTAGGAAAAAAAAGTCTATCTACTGTTTATTCAGCTGTCAGAATCATCACAGCGTATATACTCAAGGAGAAATACGCAGAGACCTCATTTTAAAAAGCATTTTAAATCTCCAATTTACTGCCAGTGGTTATATATGAATCAGAAGTTAAAAAATACCGTCTGTATTAAAAGTGACAGGACATTTGCAGGTGGTTCCTCTGTAATAAACCACAAAAAAATACCTTGTTGTAAAAAAAATGCCTCAAACTGGTTTTAGGGAACTGTCTTATAATTCTTACTGCAAACCCCCAAAAGATTTAATGGATGGTTTTGATCTGTCCAGTATTTGATTCTAAAATATGAAATTTTTTGCTAATTTGCAATAAAACAAATAGTGACATTTTTCAGATAAACCAGCGAGTGAAAATATTACGAGCTGATACATTGTATTTTTTGTATCAACTCAAAACAAGAGAGTGGAATGGCAAATAAGGAGCCTGTGCAGTAAAATGATACTGATTGTATGCACATATAGAAAGCTATTTCTGAAAAATGTTACTCTTTTTATACCTGTAATAGAGAAGGTATAAATGAGTTGTTAGTTATTCATTATATACAGAATGAGCTAACTACAAAAGGTTCAGATTACATGGCTGATACTTTTGCAACCCTGGATTAGAAAATTCAAAAAAAAAAATCTAAATGACTTACATGAAAGTCCCTGGTAATTAACCTTCTTCATTTCTCACCTGCTTTTGAAAATACTTAATGATTCAGGCTAGAATCTTTATGAGCATAGAAGTGGAGCTTGATTTTCAGAAGAGATTAAATTTCTCCTCCCACTATATATATGCTACTATAAACAGTCATATTCCAGGAGTTCAAGAGGACAGCAAGTCAAGCTTTACCAGAGATTTAAAAGGTTATTTGAAATGATAATAAATATTTCTTAACCATTTTAATTAAAATAAAGCAAGGGGAAAAGAATATTTGTTGAAGGGGTCAAGATTATCGGTAATTTCGGAAGGTCCTCGAAATTAAATGAGTACTTACCTTAGTTGCCAGTACAGATAATGATGCTGAATTTTGGGGCAAAATCAGGACAGGTAATGGGAATGGACATTATCTCAGCTGAAGTTGAAGCAAAGCCCCAAGACATTAGATCCAAAATAGCTAAAAAATAGCTATCTTCCAAAGCTTTGGAACACTGTCGTATCAACCTGCCTTATCAACTTGCACTTTCTGCAGGAAGATTTTTCTAACACCTTGCTTGACAAGGGTTTATCATGTTCAGTGGGAAGGAAAACCCAAGACATTGGTAATTTTTTTTCCTCGATCCACTGTTGTGGTACATAAAGAATTATGACGTCTTATCTCCCCCTGTAGATCTTAACTTTGCTATAAGGAATCATCCTATGGATGATTTGCACAGCAGGTCTGGTGGCACATGGAACAGCTCTTTGTGCAAATCCTTCTGAAATAAACATCTCATAAACTGCTGCCCAAATTTATGGGTGCTGGACTGAACTATCCAGGTAGCATGGTGTTCCCCATCCATCGTCTGCAGAGTGATTTCTGAGATGTCTGGAGAATACTGACAGGAACGCCTACATTTAAGAAGACAGACAAATGCCATCTGGTCACTGCAGGACTAAGGTTGAAGGGCATGAGGGAGATTAAGAGGATGCTGCAGGAGGCAAGTGCTGAAAGGGAACACAGAGAAATTTCTTGAAGATTTTGGTGTGGATAAGTTCTCAGACTGACCCTATTTAATGTTTCCGTGAATCGAACTGGCACATCTTTTCTAACAAATTTGCTGGGAACATAAAATGAAGAAGCATAGTTGGTACCAAGGGGGATCTTCATATCTTACAATTAGGTCTTGAAGAGTCTAAGGATAATGAACAGAGGGAAGAGACCACATGCCATGTACTCAGATCAAAGTTGGTCACCACAACTTAAGCACCTTAATTTAGCTACTGAAAGAGGTGAAGCCAATAAAACGAGACAGAAAGATGTCTTCAGAGAGGAGCTCTGCTCTAAATCCTTGATGGAAGTGCTTAGATTGCTTCGTGGCATTCACAAGAAGCACACAGCCCTAACAGAGCCACGCTCTCCTGTGATGAATCCAAGTTTTGGAAATGGTTGAAATGAAGTCGTGCTGCAAGTTAGAAGTTAATGAGTGGATATGATGAGGAGAGGCAACAACAGGCTGTCAGCATGACAAAACAAAATACAGTATTAGGCAGTATTAGCAGTACAGATTTCAGTACTGGTGAAGAGGTGCTCATGTCACCTTCTTCTAGCCATGGCACATAATCCTTTGTCACCAGTGCTCAAGAAGAGGGACTGCTGACTTGGCAAATGTACAGAAAAGCTCAGCTGGGATGATAACCTAGCAAGCAGTGTAGAAGGCTTTGATTATTTGGCAATATACAGCCTGAAAAAATGGCCACTTATTAAAAATATATTCTAGGATAAATACTAAGAGTAAATAGAACTGTTCAGGATAATGATCAGTGTTTGCAGAAGAAAAAGTGGGAATGTAACCGCACATGAGCATCTTTTAACATTGAAGCTACAGAAACAAATCTATCCCCTGACCTGTCTGGATCAGCATTCCAGAAAGAGTGACAGCAACAACAACAACAACAAATCATATTTGAATAGAATTAAGTAAGTTTATGAGGGAGATTTGTGTGCTCCGTTTGACTACAAGGGCAGAGAACTTGCTGCAACGACCAAGATCTTATCTTCAGTGCTGAGAAATTCTGACTGCATGTCAGTGAATGTGGGAATGAGAGCTGCTGGTTGCTAGCAAATCTGGAAAATACATTCCAGCTGGGTTCCAGTGCTGATCTTTAAATTAAAGTGGTCTTTAATTTAAAAATAAAAGCCTGTATCTATTTGGATAATGAATAAAGATCAGACAAAACTGACAGTAAGAAGTATAAAACCTCCAATGTATAAGGCTTTTTTTCCTGTCTGGATTTGCATTTCTGAGGGCTGTCTCTCATTCATACTGGAAACAAAAGCAGTTTTTTACGCCACTGCAGTAATCTTACTATCAGATGGCCAGGCTCTGATTTGCTTTTGCAGCAATGCATAGCAGGAAACTTCAGATCCTTCCATCTCTGGGAAATTAACCATATAAACTCAGGACTGAGAACAACTTCCATCATTATGGACAACTCCTCTCTATTCCACATAACTTTTGCCCCAAAACAAGGCCATTCCTTGTGTTCTTTGTGACATAAGGATATCACACTAAGAAAAGGGAATCCTTTGAATTGTTAGGAAAAGAAAAAAAACAACAAACGGTTTTCCTTGTTCAGAGTCATGTTGTGGGCTCTCTGATTGTATTTTTGTTGCTATTTTCTTTTGCGCAAAACAAAGGACAAGGCAGGGAAGGTGGATGTTAAGCTGGGAATAAGTTGTGGAGAATAAGTCTTTGTTAGTAGTAGAGAACAAACAGGTGAATGAGAGATGCAGTCCAGTAAAAAAGTGGAAAAAATAATGGCTAGATAGGAATCTACAGAAGACACAGCCATTTGTAAAGAAGATGTGAACAACAGGCACGGTTTTTTGTGTCTTTAATAATTTTTGCAGTCTTTGCCTGAAACTGTCCAGGGCAGGACTGCACCTTTGTAGTGCTGTGGTTAGATTTTTTCAGTCGGAGTGATTCCAGGTTTGCAAAATGGGAAAAACAGCAGCAAACTTCATACTTGCTAGATAAATAGCAGAGAGAACAATGTTTAATTGGCTTCATGACTGGTTAAATCTTTCATTATTCTGAAAGCAAACCCCTTAATTCTACAGAGCTTCTAATGTATTGTTGTTTACTATCAGTTTAATGACAAATTTTAACTCAAATATTGATTTTATCTAGTAGCCAATTTATATTGCTTTGGAGAGCTTTTGTTGCACATGTGAACATTTTAAAAAAATCTCACTTGAAGTTCATTTGAAAAACAAGGAAAGAAGTAATCTGTTACTCATAAATTTGAGAAATTTGTAGCTAATATTTCAGCACTGCAGACTTTACATGCTGATGCTCATTCATATTAAAGGTCCAAATAGAAAAACCCACCTGGCCTTGGAAGAAAACGTGGTACGCATGGTCAAGTTTCTTCTGTATGAAATTCTGGCTAGATCCTGTAATTGAAGTGCTGTATTAATTTCCCTTCTTTTAGCAGAGATAATAACATGCTAATAAAGATGTGTGATGAGAGACGTGTATTATTTAGCAATTAGCAACTGGCACTGTAACAGCATTGAAACATCAACAAGGATAAAGTGTGAAAAATAATCTTCTTCTCACTGGAACGCCTCTACTGGAGTGTTGTGCTTCCGAGAAGCAAAAGCTTTGCAGAGACAATTTGATGAAGATATTATGAAACATTTAAATATATTTATGTTATCTTTCCTCATCAGTAGCTTCAGGCAATCCAGGAACATCAATCAATTAATCTGAATTCTGTGTTATTTAGGGAAGATGATAGACAAGACCATAAACATTGCAGATTTGGAAGCACTGTTTAGTTGCAAACTGCTGCTGAAGATTTACCCTCTGCCTGACTGTCTTTGCTTTGCTGGCCATAGACATTCAGCACCTTTCTCCCTTTTCAAGGTACACCATACACACCATACACTAAATTAACTTTTAGAAACAAAACAAGCCATGAACTATAGGATAACCTAGCCAGCATTAGCTTTTTTGCCATTCAAATTTATATTCAGTTTTTAGTTTCATTTACAATACAATTACATTACAATACCTGTAAGTTTTTATCTAGTTAACAATTTGACCACTTGTGACGCAAAATCATTTTCAGGTATTCTTACTCCGTACATGAAAGAAGGGTTTCAGTTTTCGGTTGCTGTTAACAGTTAACTTACCTAAGAAGCTAGGTCTAGACACACATTCTGTAATGAATATGCAAAGATTACTTCATTCCTACATCAGCAGGGCTTCTTGACACATCATTCCAGCAGCACACTGTTAAACTAAACCCTGAAAGGTAGAACTAGTGCCCAGCCTTTCCTTCAGTTCGATAATATGGTCTGCATGTTTGACTCTAATTGTTAAAATGAAGTTGAAAGGGAAGATGTACTTCTTAAAACATTAAATTTCAAAATATTTTAAATTTTTGGGAAGTCAGTAACTCGAAGTGTATTAAAAACCTGAAAAATGCCGAGGCTGGGTCAATTGCTGTGTTTCGTTTCCCATTTTGAAGGGATGGTATACCAGTTTTGATTTGTATTTATTTTTCACTTTAAACTTCAGACGAAAATAAAAGATGCAATGAATAATTCTTTAAACATAAAAAAGACTAAACAAGGAACACTGAATGTTGAATATTTATATATTCAAAGGAATTTTCCAAATATGGAGAAGCCAGAGTATCACAGTTTCTGCAAGAGGTAAGATTAACACACCACTGAAAGTTATCAAAACTCCCAGCTTCCTGCAGTGGTGGAAAAAGCTACAGCATATGAAAAAGGAACAGATTTTACAGTTTTAGTGCAAGTTTATAAGTCATTATTGGATTTGAAATCAGAAGCTAATTAATTTTTGTTAGCAAAATTGAATTCACTGCTTTAACATGTGTGCATACTACAGATACAAAGAACTGTATTTATGTAAGGAATTTTTAGAACATAGGATTTTTATTTGTTTACTTAGAGTAGTATGTTTGGACCCATTTTTGTTACAAGAGTTAAGACAGAAAACGAGAGATTTTGGTAAGCAAAGGAAAAAAAAATCTGTGATTAAAGATACAGGAAGAAAAGGGAGATAAGGCTAGTGCTTTGCATGACTGTGTATTTTACAATTAATTAGTCTTATTTTGTTTACAAATACTTTTATATTTCTGACACTATTTTCCTTGTCCAGATAGGAGTATTCTGGTGTGGGTTTTTTTTTGCTTTGTTTTGTTTTTCTGAGTGACTCATCAGCTTTTAACTTCCTCTTATTACAAGAAACTTTAATCTCTGAACTGTAACTATAAATTTGGATTATATCTGGCTATGTGTTAAGATATTATAAACAGACAGTATTCTTTGGAGATTGTATTTTGAATTCTAGTACACATTTCAACATCTGAAGTCTTACATGAGATAGAAATTGACAGAAAAGGAGCAAAGCCATCATTATTACTTATTTTGAGTTTTGTTGTTTTTTTCATACCTGACCAAAGCATCAAGTATTGCATGTTGACTTTTGTTCCATACTCCAATGCTATCAAAGCTGAAGATAACATGAAATTTGGAAAGGCCTACTGAGATGTTTGGGGGATTCTCTGTAACTTGATTTTTGGCAGCCAGGTCTGATGATTATTCTGAAAGGACAAAATTCCCATGAGAAGTCACTGGTTTGAAGTAGGACTAGTAGTACAGTGGCAGAACTGCATGACCTGGATTGGGCAGTGTGATCAATGATCAAAGTTTTCATTTGTCATTCAGATCTGAAGTAGGGTGAACAAACATTAACAAAGACTGCAATGTTCAGTGATGTGTAATATGCACTTAGCTTACTAAGGCAGACAACTGAAAGTATTTGAAAAATTTTCATAAAAATACTGTGAATTATTTTTATACATCCCTTAATGTTGTACAAGCTGTTCTGCTTTCAGTATGTGATGTTATCAGTACCAGAAAGTTTCATTTGAACGACAAACTTAACCACATTCTGCTTAGATTTCTGATTGTACTGAATTAACATTATCTTCACAACTGACTATATGGAAGTCAGTACTGATTCAGAATGGAAGTCAGTACAGATTCAGATTACATATTTGTCAACGGTTTACGGGCGTTTGGCCCGGTTCCGTGACGAAGGGGACGGGGGACCCACGGGCCCACGCCCCAGGAAAAGGGGAAAAGGGGAGAAGGGTAAGGAGATGGCCCTGAGAGCAAAGAACAGCGGCAACAATCTGAGGAGAAACAAACTAATTTACTAAATAAGATATCGGAATGCAAAACAACACACTATAATACAATATAATTACAATTTAAGCTGATAAATCCAATACAGAGAATGTCCCAAAATCAAGGTAGGCCTTACTCTACTACCAACGATAAGACGGCTGGAGAGCGAGGTGCTGCCAAGACGAGAGACGGGCGGAAAAAGGGACGAGGTCTCGTGATCTGCAAGTTTTTATACTGCGAGCTTTTCTTTTCCCTCCGGCTGGAGAATGGTAACAGAGGAGCAAAGTACCATGGGGACTGTAGTAGTCCTTCTCTTCTGAGAACCAGGCACATTCACTACATGATGTTATGATGTGGAGTACCAATAACCAAAAATCATAAAACCATGACAATATTTTATATGATATCAAGCTTTCTAAGCCACTGCTTTCTGGAGAAAGAATGATCACCTTCTCCTTGAGAACAAGGACACACAGCGTTTTACTTAGCCTGCCTCTATCCATGTTCTGCTTTTCTTAAAGCATATCAGAAGGTATGTATCCTTTTAATTCCCATGTAAGCAGCACGATGGCTAACGTGTGGCTTCAACTCAACAAAACCAGGGATGAAGAAAGGTGACAGATCAGTTCCAGGGCAATATGCTCTTCTCTTCGCTCAATTTCTCTTGATCCTTTAACAGACAGAAATGACATATAGCTTTGTATGGACTTGACGCAATATAGCTTGGATCAGTAGAGATGACACCATAAATAGAAGGTACATGTAAGTGAAAAAAAATGTGCTCCTCCTGCAGAAGTATAACTAGAGACTCTTTGGAGATAATAAAGTCATAGAATCATAGAATCATATGAGTTAGAAGGGACACTTACAGGTCATCTAGTCTAACTCCCCTGAACAGGAACACCTACAGCTCCATCAGGTGCTCAGAGCCCCATCCAGTCTGACCTTGAGTGTCTCCAGGGACGGGGCATCCAGCACCTCTCTGGGCATACTGTTCCAGTGCCTCACCACTCTTATTGTAAAGAATTTCTCCTTTTTACCCAGACTATATCTATCCTCTTTTAGTTTGAAATCATTTCCCCTTATCACAAAAGACCCTGCTAAAGACTGGCAGCTGGCCATGCTGTTTTTGATGCAACCCAGGATATGGTTGGCTTTCTGGGCTGTGAGGGCCTATTGCTGCCTCATGCCCAGCTTGCCATCCCTCAGGCATGCCAACCACACTCCACAGCTTGGTCTCATCCACAAACTTGTTGAGAGTGCACTCAATCTCACTGTTGATGTCATTGATGAAGATGTTGAAAAGCACTGGTACCTGTACTGACCCCTAAGGGACACCATTTGTCACTGATCTCCATCTGGATGTTGAGCCATTGACCACTACTCTCTGGGTACAATCTCGTAGTCAGTTCGTCATCCACTGAACAGTTCATTCATCAAATCCGTATCTTTTCAATTTGCAGAGAAGGATGTTGTGGGGGCCATCTCAACAGTCTTACTGAAGTCCAGATAGATTATATCAGTGGCTCTTCCCTTGTCCACTGACTCAATTACCATGCCATCATAAAATACGACAAAGTTGATCAGGCAGGACCTGACCTTGCTGAAGCCGTGCTGTTTATCCCATATCACCTCCCTCTGTACCACGTGCCTTAGCATAGCTTCCGGGAGGAATTGCTGCATCATCTTCCCCAGCATAGAGGTATGGCTGACAGGTCCATGGTTCCCTGGGTCATCCTTTCTACCCTTCTTAAAAATGGGTGTGTCACTGCCTTTTTCCAGTCAACAGGGACTTCATCTGACCACCATGACTTTTCAAATATCAAGAGTGGCTTGGCAGCTAAGTCAGCCAATTTCCACAGGACTCTGGGAAGCATCTCATCAGGACCCATAGAACTATGGATGTTCTGGTTCCTCAGGCAGTTGCAAACCTGATCTTTGCTTATGGCTGGAGGAGCACTGCTCCCCAAGTTCCCACCTTCTGAACCATCCACTTGAGGGCTGTGTGTAGAGCAGTCACTACTGAAGACTGAGGCAAAAAAAAGTGTTGAGTACTTCAGCCTTCCCCTTGTTTGTGGTTACAAGCCTGCCTGTATTGCTTACTATGGGGAGTATGCCCTCCTGATCTTTCCTGGTTGATGTACCAACAGAAGCTTTTCTTAGTCTTCTTAGCACCCACTGCCAAGACCAGTTCCAGTTGAGCCTTGACCTTCCTTACCCCCTTCCTACACAGTATAGCAGCATCCCTATACTCCTCCCAGGTTGCCCATCCCTGTTTTCACTGCCTGTGCATTTTCTTCTTGATCTCCAGTTTGACCAGCAGGTCCCAGTAAGTTTCACAGTATTTCAGATGTAAGAATTAGTGTCTCATGCTAAACCTTTAATACCTACATGGCCTACCTAAGCAAGCTTCCCTCTGGGTCAGTAGAAAGGCACTATGTGAGGCAATCCTTTCATTCCACCCACAGCAGCTGCCTAAAATAGGTGGAATGAATTCCCAGAGCTATTTTTCCATTCCACAAAAAGAGGCTAAACAAGTATTTCAGGAAATAATCAAATGTTTAAAGAACTGGCCCTCAAAACTCCATGCTCTTCACCATGGTTACATCTTGAAACTTCAGTCTCCTGCTATGATTAATGTAAATCTCACAGATGAGATGATAAAGAATCAGTAAAAACTGCACCGGGAATAATTTAGCTATTTGAAAGCTTTGAAACAGTTTCTCTTCATCTTTGATGTCTAAGGAAGCAAAACTGTGTGAAGTCCTACTTTTTCATTTAATTTTCCTTTTCTTAAATGAGTCATCTTTTCATAAGCTTGTACTGTCATTCTGTGAAAAAAATAAAGTACCAGACAGCAAAGCATAAGGTCAAAGATGAGCTTTAATGACATCAGGAATGTGATGGAAGTAGCAACCAGTTTTTAGAAATTAGTTTTCAATTAAATTAGTACTTTATTATAGAATAGTTTATATGCCAGAAAAAAAGAATTCAATAGGTAAAGTTAGGTAGGTTAATTTACGTATAGCCGCAATGTATTTCATAGAAGTCTCAGTAAAATTTTAAAGCTTATTTGCAACTTACATGTCTAAATCTTGTAGAAAGTATGCAGCTAAATCATAGATACTTACTTCTAATTCATCGTGTTGATCCTAACTGAAACTGAGGAAAACAGAAATGATTGTAGGTGACCCCAGATTTCACACCTATTGATGTATTTGTTGATAAGATATTTTGTTAACTTACTACTATTTAATACACGAAATGTTCTAAATACAAAGGTCTTTTCTGTCAAAGGCCGTGTAGGATCCCCACTTTGTGTTACCATCATTAATTTCCTCAAAATCCAATTGCTTTGGTAAAAGTGAATCTTCTGCATAGAAATCACCCTGGTCTATGTGTCCTTGCTTGAACAGGTGACCTCTGGATGTGTCTTCTGGCTTCAACTATAAAACATCATTCTGATTCTGTGACACTGAAGAACTCCAAAAGCCTACCCAATGTAATATTAAGCAATTCTGTAAATGTCATAATAATATGGACAGAGTTAATCCCTGCAGTGTAATCATGCTTTCCCAGTCTGCAGTCTTCTTGGGTAGTTAATATTTAACTATTAACTATTAATATTTATTAACTATAGAATAGTTAATATAACAATTAGTCAATACCTAACTATTTCCAGCAAACATATAGGATTAGCTACAGGACAACGCAGAAAGCAGAGTATTGTACTTAATAGCAGACAAAATAGTTCTTCAAATGGTCAGTCATGTTTTAAATAGCATCACTCTCTCCTCCTACTATCTTTTTTTCTTTTGAATACATTCAGAAGAAAGTTACTAGTGAAAACAAAAATCAGAAGGCGAAAGGGTTCAAATGATCAACGTTTATGTGAACAACCTAATCCTCCTCTGGAAGTAAATACTGCCTTGAAATGGTTTCTTACTCCAGAAAATCCTAAAGGATCCTGAAAGCGTAAGTCAAGTTCTTGAGCTTGGATTGTCTTCAAATACTGGGCAACACTTTACAGCCAGGCTACTGATGTTACAGCCAGAGAACTGATATCAGAGGTTCATACTACAATGTGAATACAAAGAAGAAGCTAATACTTAAGTCCTAAAAGGGAGCATCTACTGGAAAATTGAATCATTTCTGAATAAAATAAGCATATATTTTTTGGTCACCAATATTTTTGTTCTGGACTCTATTCATGTAAAATCTTCTTATAAATGGAAAATCTTTTTTTCTTGTGGAATGTTGTCTGTTTAATGGTGGTGACATTATTTTTAAACAAGATTCTCCATCTTAATCTCTTTATATGTTATAGTCGTATTTAATCTCTCTTTACAAGTTGTTACAGCTGATCATAAACTAAGCAGTTAGTAATTTCCTGTTATATATCCCTTAGACACTTAATAATTTGCTTGTGTTGGGTTTCTTCCAAATTTGGAAATCATTTTCTCTAAAACGAACATTTGAAATGTTCTTAACATTCTTGTAACCCCTCACTCTGTTTGCCCCTTTCCAGAACTGTATCTGCTGTTACTCCTCAAAACTGCAGTAAACTAACCTAGAGTCTATAGAATGTCTTGTGATTTTTCCATGGGTACAAGGAAAAGAATTCTTAGCAATAAGGTTAAATCTGAATTATCCTATAAATAAACTTCTGTACTATGATACATAGATACCTGATTTAATCTTATTTAGACAAACGCTAATAACATACACTTACTTGAAAATTAAAAATAAAACTCACTAAATATTTTGCGTGTGTACATACATAAGTATCTTAAGAGGCTATAAGTATTTGAAGTTTTTTGCTCAACTTCCTGTGTTTTATATGAAAATAACTTCGTAAGTGTGTTTTGGAATGTGAGACATTCTCTTTACTTCCTACTAAAAAGCATTCAGGTTTGAAATATCAGTTCAACAAAGCATAGCAACACAACACTGTTGTGAACCATAAGTATAGGAAGCCAAGCCTTTGGAAGGAACTGATAAGTTAATTTCCTGTACTACTGAGTTTACAATCTTGCAATAATAATATTTATTTATTTACTGAATTCTTCTGATGATAATATTTATTTATTTATTTACCTAAAATTATAGAATTGTAGAATCATAGAATGGCTTGGGTTGGAAGAGACTTCAAGGATCATCAAGCTCCAACCCCCCTGCCACAGGCAGGGCCGCCAACCTCTATATCTGTTACTAGATCAGGCTACCCAGGGCCCCATCCAACCTGGCCTTGAACACCTCTAGGAACAGGGCATCCACAACCTCTCTGAGCAGCCTGTCCCAGCACCTCACCACTCTCTCGGTGAAGAACTTCCCTCTGATATCCAACCTAAATCTCACCTCCTTCAACTTTAAACCATTTCCCCTTGTCCTGCCATTACCTACCCTAGTAAAGAGTTGACTCCTGTTTGTAGGTGCTGGAAGGCTGCAATGAGGTCACCCTGCAGCTTTCTCTTCTTGAGGCTGAACAAGCCCAGCTCCCTCAGCCTGTCTTCATAGGGGAGGTGCTCCAGCCCTCTGATCATCTTGGTGGCCCTCCTCTGGACCCTCTCTAACAGCTCCCTGTCTTTCTTGTATTGGGGGCCCCAGACCTGGATGCAGTACTTCAGATGAGGCCCCATGAGAGCAGAGTAGAGAGGGACAATCACCTCCCTCTTCCTGCTAGCCACCCCTCTTCTGATGGAGCCCAGAATACCATTTGCCTTCCAAGCTGCAAGAGCACACTGCTGGCTCATGTTAAGTTTCTCATCCACCAGGACCTCCAGGTCCTTCTCAAGGATTTCTCCTCCCAGTCTGTATATACGCCTGGGATTCCTCTGGCCCAAGTGCAAAACCTTGCACTTTTCTGTGTTGAACCTCATTAGATTCACCCAGACCCACATTTTGTGTCTGTTAAGGCCCCTCTGAATGGCATTTCTTCCTTCCATTGTGTCAACTGCACCACTCAGCTTGGTGTCATCAGCAAACTTGCTGAGAGTGCACTCAAATCCATCATCCGTGTCACTGAAAAAGACGTTAAAGAGCACCGGTCTCAAGACAGACCCCTGGGGGACACCACTCGTTACTGCCTCCACCTGGACATAGAACCATTGATCACCACCCTCTGTCTGCAGCCTTTCAACCAATTCCTCATCCACCAGGTGGTCCACCCATCAAATCCACATCTCTCCAATTTAGAGATAAGGATGTGGTGGGGGACCATGTCAAAGGCCTTGCACAAGTCCAGGTAAATGACATCAGTCACCTTCCCTTTGTCCACCAATATCATCACTCCATCATAGAAGGCCACCAGATTGGTTAGGCATGACCTTCCCCTTGTGGAGCCATGCTGGCTGTCTCAGATCACTGACATCACCTGACTCAGCAGCATAAATAGATCAGAGCCAGCAAGTGTGATTCCAATCTCAAAATCAGATACCTGGAAGTAGCTTGAATCTACATGGAATGGTATTATAAGCTACATGGAATGTATCAATTGTACATTGATCTCATTTTTTAAAAAAGATCTTACCGTGTTCTTGTATTCTGTTGTTGTTTATCTTTAGTTGTTGCCTTTCTTTAATTGGGTAATTAATGAGGAAAAGATGTTGCTTTGATTCTTGGAGACTAAAGCAAAAGCTAGGGAGAGAAGCTTTCCTATTTGTTCTCATTAATTAACTACGTTATTTTAGAAGGCATGACCCAAAATAAATTATTTTTCTAAACACTAATGTTAATTAGCTCACAACACCAGATACAATGTAGCACTAAGTCAAATTAATTGGAAGCCTTTCTTCTGAAACTTAGATTTGAAGAAAATATCTCTGAACAAAGACAAAAGTCACTGCTATAGCTTATGTATGGTTAAAGAAAAATAAAAAGCTTTCTCTTCCTCAGCCTGTACCACTGATTTCATCCAGAATCATTTTTCTCTGCCTTCCTAGGAGGTATCTGCAACTTGTCTCTTATTACAGCTTTTATTCCAAGAGCAGAAAATGTTCATGTAGACAACAGTTTGACCACTGCTGCAGCCCTCAAAGAAAGGAGAAAGGATGCAAAAGCCAGGTTCAGCATGTTGCACCACAGTACCTAAAGTGTTTTACTGTGAGCTGAATGGCTCAGCTGAAAAGACAAGGATGTAGGAGGTGAATCGGCAGGGCAGGTACAAGATCTCTGTATCAGGTACACAGAGACCACATAAGCATCACTGTAAGAGGTGACTGAGGACCAGAGCATATGGGATAGCTTGATCATAGAAACTCATTTCAAAACTAAGTTCTGCTTTACAACAGGGTAGTTTTTACCAGGAGAGACAAATGTTGCTTAGTGGTTATAAGAACAATACTGTTTGGTCCAGCTAAGCACAGGCTTTCAGAACGCTGAGCTCCTTACTGTTAGTATCATCATGATGGTACAAGGTGGATGGCTGACAAGTTGCGGCATGCATGCCAGTGCAGATGCGAGCAAAACTGACCATGGTTGTACTCAAGAGGTATTGGGGACACTAACACACACCACAAGGGCTGCTTTTTATATCTGCTGCAAATTTGACACCAAGAGCAGTCAAACTTTGTCACTGGGTTGTAAACTATTTTATTACAATGTTAATAAAACCACTAGCATGTGGCAAATTCAGAGATTTGTCTTCATTGTATAACAGAATGAAATGAAATCTAATTGTATTGAACTGAACAAAGCAGAAAAGGAAACTCTGAGACCTTGAACAACTATGTTAGGTGAGTTTTATAAGGCAGGTAGTTAACAGTGTAAAACTTTGGCCTACAGTGAGGATTTAGGGATGGTTATTATTTTATTGTCTTGAATTGTAAAGCTTTAACATCTTAGTCTAGAACAAGATAATAGAAATGAAGATATTATTGAAAGGCAAAAAACTATTTTTATCAATTACTTGTTCCCCTTTGAGGGTGTAATCCTCATTAAGAAAGAAACCTGTAAGTGGAAAATAAATCCTTCAAAACCATTTTCATAGCTACTCTCACTAGAATAATTTATACTAAACACCTCATTATATTAATGCAAATTATTTTTTATTATACTATGGATATTCTTAAATTAAACCTTGTACTTCTTTCAATTAATTCAGGAACTAGCATAATGCTTCAGGAATATATGAGACTCCTATGCACAAGAAATGAAAAGTGGGATTCATATGTCATTTGGGCCAAGCAAAAGGATTTAAACAAATCTACTGTACATACTGAAGGTACATTTTGTAGGTATCTACTAGTAGCACAGGAAAATGGAGATCATTGTGGAGTTTTCAAGATATCCTTAAGCGTATGATTAAACATTGACGTTTAATTATTATTTAGTCTCTACTTTGCCATAAAAATACATGGTCTCATATCACAGTAAACATGTATACAGTTCTGTTTTGAACAGCTTGCAAATGTAGACGTCTTGCCATTTATTATACATACTTAACTCTATTTACCACAAAGTCAAATGCATTTAAAATGTTGAATATGTTTTTGTACCCAGTGATTTTCATTTGTTTTCTATTAAGAACTGACATCCATGAAGAACCAAAATAACCTTTTATGCCTCCTTTAAAGCCTCAGATATTTCCTTCTAGTACTGCACATGGGGCTAATATTAATTATTACAAACTTAAAAGTCACTGCCAACAATAATGTTTAACACAGCATCTATTCTACTGGTTTATTACTTTTCTCTTTTTTTTTTCTTCACTATTGCTGCTAAATGATTTTATCACAAGTCTTCCAAGAATCAGCTATACTACAATCTAAGTACTAAGCATCTTTTATTTTCTGTATTCAAGAATAGATAATTGCTGTTATACTTAACATTCCACCAACTTAGAAGTAATTGCAGGTGTAACTGAGCTTTAGGACCTACTTAATATGGTTCCTTATAGAAAAAAATAATAGATGATTTTTCAGAAACCCCTAAAGAGTAAGAAAGGCAAAATAAAACCCAGGATCATACTCCTGGACTTTTGCCTGACCAATCTGGTGGTCTTCTATGATGGAGAGCCTGCACAAGTATACAAAGAGCAACTGATGTCATTTACCTGGGCTTCTGCAAGGCCTTTGATATGGTCCCCCACAACACTGTTCTCCCCAAATGGGAGAAATATGAATATGATGGACTGTTTGATGGACGAGGAACTGGTTGTGAGATTGCACCCAGAAAGTGGTGGTCAATGGTTCAGTGTCTGGATGGACATCAGTGACAAGTGGTGTCCCTCAGGGGTCAGTACTGGGACCGGTGCCCTTTAATATCTTCATTAATGATATCCACGTGGCCCCACTCCTGGAGTCATTCAAGGTCAGGCTGGATGGGGCTCTGAGTAACCTGATCTAGCTGTTGGGGTCCCAGTTCATTGCAGGGGAGTTGGACTAGATGACCTTTTAGGGTCCCATCCAAGTCAAACGGCTCTATGATTCCACAACTCGAAGAAAGTTAATGTCCATCTTAGTTTAAAGAAAGAGAGCTGCAGGACAGTCAACCTCACTTCATATCCCTTGAAAAGTGATGAATCAAATACTCCTGGAGGCAATTTCCAAATATGAATGGCAAAGTTGTGACTGGGACTAGTAAACACGGATCTACGAAGGGAATATCGTGCCTGAACAATGTGACATATCTGACTGATGAAATGAGTATCTTAGAAGACAAGGCATTGCACGCTATTTTTCTTGAGCAAGCACTTCAGTACTGTATCCTTTAACATTCTTATGAAAAAACTAATGAACTACAGGCTAGATAAGTGGACAATGACGTGAACTGAAAACTGGCTAAACTGACAGTCTCAGTGTCTCGTGATCAGTGACAGGAAATCTAGCTGGAGGCCAACCACTAGTGGAGTAATCCAGGAGTCAGTACCAACAAACTACTGTTTAGCAACTTCATTAATGAGCAGAACAATGGGAAAGCTTGTACCCTCACATACAAAATTACAAGGAAAGGATGATGCGTAGACAGCTGTGCTACCATTCAGAGGGACCACAACATGGGTGGGGTAATGGGCCAGTGATGCATCCTCACAGGAAAGAAGACCAGGAGCACCCTGGTTACTATTAAAGAAAATATTACCAGAAGGTCCTGGGTGGTGATCCTTCCCCCCTACTTGGCACTGTGAAGGCCACATCTGGAGTGCAGTTTCCAGTGCTGGGCTACCTCGTACAAAAAAGACGTGGACATAATGGAGTGAGTTCAATGAAGAGCTGCAAAGATGAGTAAGTGATTGAAGCATGTGACATGCAAGGAGCAAATTTTTAGCCTCAAGAAGAGGATGTTTGTGAGGAATCTTGTTTATAAGGACCTGATGGGGGGAAGTGAACAAGCGAGCTAGCCAGTCAGTGGTCCACTGTGATAGGAAATACAAGCAATTCCATTCAAACATTTCAATGTTTTTTAATCACAAAGGTGATCAAATACAGGAACACATTGCCAAGATAGGTTGTGGAGTCTCTATCCCTGGAGGTATTCAAAACCAGACTGGAAATGGCCCAGAGTAACCTTCTGCAGCTGGCTCTGCTAAGCATCTGTTGGACTAAATGATCTCCAGAGGTACGTTCCAACCTCAGCTGTTCTATGATTCAGTGGTTAGAAACACTAGGCCTCCTTTCAAAAGCTCTCACAAGGTTGAAAGACAGCCGAACTATATGTTCTAATTTTCATGGGCTAAAAAAAAGGTGGTTTTTTCCCCATTTTTGAACAGAAGTCAAGTTCATCAAAAATAAACTTACAGGCAAAAGTTTACTCAAACGTTTTATTCTTCTCAGTTCTATTTCATCATTAAAAGGTAACAAAGCTGTCTTTTCACTTTTAAAATGTAATGTTCTTTTTGAAAGCTATTCAGGAGCAACAGCTGGCAAAGGGGTTTCAGGTTCACTGAGTTTCAGACATTATATATCACAGCTGTAAACCCTGAAAGACTACTTATCCAATAGCCCCTTCTAATTGTTAACTGAGGCAAGAGCATCCAAGCTGTCACGACACTTAAACTAATAGTTCCAGGCACCCATAGAAGTCTTACAGCTTTCCACTTTAACTGTAGTCTCTAAAGTTGTATTTTAAAAAAGAAAGGGAGAAAATAAAATCTGTCATAAAAGTACTTACAAAATGAAAGTAGTACCTTGACTGATCAACTGATTTGTGGGACTCTTCCTCAGTAACACTTCAGAATGCATTCTACAATCATAGACAATATAATATGGGTTAAAGAAAAAACAGTTATAAACTAGGACCTCATTTTTACAGATTTTTCTCCAAAAGTCTTTGTGCTAGAGTGGTTACAGGAAAAATTAAAGATCAAGATTTCAAAACTAATTTATGCACTTTGTGATGGATGATTGATGAAAAATGTTAAAATCTGCTGAGTTAATGTATTGATTTAGCATTCTAAAGGACCTAGGTTACCTAGAATTTTAAGACACAATCTTTTGAAAAGTGATTTAAGGCCAGAATTGCAAAGACATTTAGATGTAGACAGATGAAGCCGTGAACAATTTATATGCCAAATAACATTAAATTCTCATTGATCACTCATATATATTTTAAGCATTTACACAACTAACAAAATATATTCCTCAGACATTTCAGAACACAGAGATTTGCATAGAATCTTCAGAGATATGCAAGAGATTGAAGAGTCTTAGCTCCAATGGCAATCACTGCCATTGGATTCTAAATAACTACGTCACCTTGTGAAAATGAGACAGGCTTTAAAGTTATCTATTTGCTTTTGAAAAGACCACACTTTCTGAAAAAGAGTTAATATTTCCCCAGCTGATCATTGCAACCTGAATAACATTAGATTTAAAAATCACAAGGACGTGACCTCACCTTAAAAATCTGTTCATATATATAAAATAATGCTTATATGTATGGCTCAGTATGAATACTAATTACATAACTTAAAAGCAGTGTTAAAAAATAGCAGCACCAACAAAAACGTTAAGTCTGCAAAATTAAACCTATGGAGTTTAGAATATGGTAGAATTAAGGTTTGTCCATGCAATTTTAAATTTGTTTTCAGATGCTTAGACACCTTATATTATGCTTATAAGCTATTTTTATCTGAGGTTCTATTTCTTTCAGAAGATGACTGTGCCCACATAATTAATCAAAGTTTCATACTTAATGAGACTATAATGTGACTGCATGCAAATTTATATGCAAATGGACAGTTGTGCATCTAAGTGGCTACTTGTATGTGTCATTATCTGATTTGCATACATAATCATTGTAATTATACACAGTTTTGAAATGTGAGACCACAGAGTTTTCGAGTGAAAAATGTGGCTTAATTCATGTATTAGCCATTCTTGTTAATCGATCATTTACTCAGAATGCATTTACATTAATCAGTTGCTCTTTGCACAATTTAGTACTGCCTTCTTTACTACAAGATTCATTCTATTCCTTTTTCCTTTTAGCTAATCATTATGTCTGTCACTTGGGAGACAGAGACTATATGCACCTCTGCCAAATAGCAAGCTTCCTGTTTTATGGATGCAATCAGTGACCTGCGCACTCTGTTCTCAGACAACCTACATAAATCCGAAACAATTTTATAAACTAGGACAGATCTGTGCATCAAAATTGTTAATATTCCCTTTTCCAAGTAATATGAGGTTCTATTACTCTCACATTTCAAGAAATTTGTCAAAAACACCTTATAAATTCTGAATTTGTTCTCCTATCTGGCTCACCCACACTGTAAACCAAGATTCAATCCAGAAGTTTTATAGTCTAGAGGATGAAGTGTAGAGGAAAAGCATGAAGACATACTACTTCTCTTCAAGCAGATATGCTGTATTCAGCTTGTGTGACCTGTGAGTTTCTTTTACATTTTTAATTCTTCGCATGTCAAATACTTCATATAGGCAAATATGTTTTCTCGATTACTTCCAGTATGAATGGGAAGAACAGAGAACCTCCATATTCTCCAGGGAATGGGCTGTTATTTTTATGTGATTCGTATGTCAGTCTGCTCTGCTCTATTATGCATCATTACCTCTATAAATTCCAAACAATAAAGGACAAGACATCAGCCAAATGTACTTTGCGTATGTTTTTCATTAAGTCTAAGGAAACAAACAAAGTCTGCTATGAGGAGTCTTTTGACATCAGATAATTATTAAATGTGCATCACAGAAAATCTGAAATGGGATCAAGATGTCAGCTCCAATCAGCATCATTACATCTTGAAAGGGACTGTGATGCACAGAACTGTTCTGTGTTCCATCACAAACCCTCTGACAGAAGAGCTACTCATAAAAAAGGGATCTTTAAGGTCATGAAGTTCAGTAATCAGTCAGATAATACTTTTTACAATACATTAAAATTCATCTTAAAATTAATCTAGTCTCATAAGAACAGCCAGGTGGCAGCATGCTTCTGTGATGACCTTTGATGTGACATGTCAACGATATATTCAGGCTGAAACTACGAGAACGAAAACATCTGGGAAACAGGATGCAACTGTACTGCATTGTGCATCCTCATTCCCCAGCTCTCATAAATTAACTTGGAGCCTACTCCAAAGAGAGACTACAGATGTGAGAGATATTATGTGACCACTTAACTGTGAGTCGGTTTTTACTGCATGTATTTAATGAGATTTTTACAATTAATGAGACAGAGCATCTGTCAAGATAATCCTCATGATATACCTTCTTCAGCATAACTGAACCAAGATGAAGCAATCCTCTCTGTCACAGTTCTCAACCATTTCTCAGTACAGCCAAATTATGTGAAAAATCATTTGTGGAACAACTTCATCTGCTTTAGAGGTATCCTGCTCCATCCTGGGAAGATAAAACTGGTAAACCTGCAATGTGTCCCTAGAGCTACTAATGCTGCAAAGCAATACTGTTTGTACCACTAACATTATAATGATAGCTGTGCTAGCCCACTCAGGCCTTGTCTTGGTGGGAATGGGCATGAGACAAGAGCACAAAATAGTGTTGTTAGGATTATTTTTTTGTAACATCTAAGCAGTTCTTATAACATCAGTGAATCTCTGGGAGCACCTCTGCGAGTAAACACACTGGAGTTATATTGCAGGCATGTTATAGAGCCATATGCTAACATACCTGCAGGCATAATGGAGAGTAGAAAGGCTTTACATTTGCAAATATTACCTGCAGAAATTATAAAAATAAATAAATGCTGCTTAGGATTAATCTTTCCTTATTTTATCTCCATTTACCCATCTGGCATTATTCAATACCTCTCCATCGTCCGGACTCTTTTTATATTCAATAGAGAGGAATAATTACCTGCACAAAGGAGCAACTAATTCTGCCACGTTTAATAAAAATGAAGTGCTTGGTTTAGGAAAGACATAAAACTATTAGAGAGCATCTGAAGGAGGACTACAATGGTGGTGAAGAGGGCGGTGGTGGAACAGGCTGCCCACTGCCCAGGGCAGTGGGCACAGCCCCGAGCTGCTGGAGTTCAGGAAGCATATGGACAGAACTCTCAGACATAGGGATTGGATTTTGGGTGGTGCTGTGTGGGTCCCTTCCAACTCAGGATATTCTATCATCCTGTGACTCTATTTCACAAGTACTTATTGTGCTGTGTCATTGCAGAATTTTAAACTAGTAACATGGAAAAAAAAAAAAAAAGACCTATTAAAAATTTGTTCCTGAAAGATGGCTGTTTGCCACCTACAACTGCACACTACTACACTGCAAACAGCTACAGGGCAGGTTATACACCATTATAAACTCCTAATCTGAAGGATAACTAAATGGGTATTTCTGATTTCACCTTTTCTACTGTTATTCTGTTCCCATCTGAGTCATAAAGGAGACACAAATGTTATTTTACTGCTTGATTCTAATTAATTTCAATATACATCATTCTATCATCAACCTGACAACAACTTTTATATTTAAAAAAAAAAAAAAACTATGCAAAACTGTACGAAATAATTCATGTACATTGAAATTTATAGATAAACTGGAAAATGTACAAGGAAACTTCCAGGACTGATTCATGAAAGTACAGGGGGAGTAAAAGAAGGATATACAGCTCCCAACATCTATTATGTGAGCCTCAATAGATATTTTTTTCTCAATAAATACACACACAGATCCTGTTAATGCAGGTAAGCATCGTGAATATGTGTCAGTGTCCCTGTCAGGCAGGTACATGATGAGTGTAACATAGTGCTGCTACCCTGAAAGGAGGCGGGAGAACGGGAGTTTTCACTGGTCTTCACAACACTAAAAATAAATGGTGTCATTCTACCTACTCATTCTGGAATCATTTATATTTGGTTAAAGGTTTTATCAAATAAATAAATGAAAGTATAAAGAATGATTAAATAAATTCTACTAATCAGTATGTTTTGCCATCATCATTTTCTTTTCATATTTCAATTAAAAGACTTTCTTCCCCTTCAGTGGCATTTATTTTCTTAAAAATTATCAAATGCCACTATATTCTGTGTTTGATTCTCCCACGCTCTGTTCCTTGTTTTATTTATGGGGTGATCTACGAATATGGAAGCACTGGCCATTTTATTACTACATGGATGTTTTCTGACACCAGTGGAAGCTGGATTCATAAATCTGCAGTGTGAGGTGTGGTAGCTTCCATTCCTTGCTAAAATGAAGAAATAAACCTGCGAGAGTTATCCAGAGGCAATCAAGCTACAGTCAGTCATCTAATGATCACTTTTCCTGTGAGCCTATTAAGTGCATCCCTGCATGAAAGAGTATGAAATAATGTCACTTACTGTATTTGAGGCAGACGACAGTTGAAGCAAAGGGAAAAAGTGAAGGTAATCTCCCAGAAAAGTATTTTCAGCTTCACAGTGTGCACTTTTAAAATAAACCAAGTGTGGTAGACAAACCTTGGAAAATTAAAATGCAAGAATCTCCACTGTTCCAGAAACAACACAACTATGATGAGAATTTTACTTAGAGATTCTATGGTGTGTTATATCAGCTGAATTTTTTATTTTAAATGATATGTCACAAAAGTGCTTGATGGATGTGCATGAAAGTAAAGTTTTTCTTTCTGATTTAACTCTCTGTATCTAAAGTTTATGGTCCAGATCCCCATCAACATCACACCCAGTAAGAGGAAAGGATCCATGCCAGTTTACACCACGTTATGATTTACCTCCCACTCCTCCTCCAAAATGATACTGGATATTTAGAACCAATAATTCCATTTGGTTCTTCAAAAAAATATATTATGCAACAATTTTTTTGCAATTGTGATTACTTTAATAACTCAACCCATATAAAAAATCAGGGGGAAATACCCATGGAGTATGCTGGATTACTGCCTTTCATATTAATAGCATAAATTTGTCTATTGCTGTAGTTCCTAAAGATTTAGTTCACTTCCCATTAACAGTTAATAACACAAATTATATTCTAGAACCCCACATTCAGTTTGTTGAAATTCATTTTTTCTGTTGTCATGTTTTGGTGAAACTGTCACCAAGTAATATTCTGATTGTATTCGTAGTCCTTGGAGAGAGAGGTATGCACTCACTTTACATGCATACCCTCCTTGGAGACTCATGAAAGTTCAATTCTCAATCAGTTGTTGCTAGTTGGAAACTACAGACTCAGATTACTTGCTTAAGACTTGGGGGAAGAAAGGAGTAGTCAAAAATAAAGGTCTGCCTGCATGACAAGCAAGAGAGCAACTACGTTAGGTGGCACAAACTACCAGTAGGGAAGTGAATCCAAGCTCAGTGTTTCAAAAAGAATTACGTGTCTAATTTTGGGCTGAAGGGAACTGAATAGGAAAGAGAGGTTCAGGTCAGCTTCTATCAGATTTGAATCAAGTATTTGGACCTGACCATCCCAATAAAATATTTTACCCATAAGTAAGTTATAGGGTAGTATCAACTGCCATCAGTATCTTTATTAAAAATGTCAGAATTTTTATGCTTTCCTGGCATCAGAATTTACTATAATCACAGCAATAGAAACTAAAGAAAAAAATAATTGAGCTACCTTTGAGGAATGGAAAACAAGAAGCTTGGATCAAAAAAAGAAATCCCAATAACAGGCGTAATACAAGGATCCCAACCCATGCATGTAAGCCCATGCAGTCAGTACTAATTGCTCAGGATTAGGCTTCATCTAACAATTACTGTGGAAATTACTACATTTCATGGGAAATCATTCCATTTCATTAGTACAGAACCTGATACTTAGTACTGCCAAACCCTAGGCAGTTCTGCGCATGCTGAAAGCAAGCTGTACAGAGACTTCAGCTAGGGCCTTCACTAGAAACTTCTAGGTTAAAGGATACAGATTAGAGAGAGGAAAGGATCATATTAACACTAGTTTTGCAGCGGCTGTTTAAAGGGGATTGCTATGGGTGTCACGTTTCCTTGTACATTTAGGTTTTGTGCTTCTTTAATGGAAATACAGATTCAGTAGTTGCTGCATTCTGATGTTCACAATGGTTATTGGATTTTTTGAGATCACTGGACACTAGGCTAGGTGTGGAGTACCTGAAGGAAGCAACCTTACTGTTACTTTTGCTAACAGTTCTGAAAATACTCTGGATTATGGCTATTATACATTAGATATAAATAAGTTTTTAAGTATTGCTTCAAGTGAGTGGTTATTTTTCATTGACTGTTGCTATGTTTTTATTTCTCATAATTGTAAAAATGATGGCTTTATTGCTTTGTAATTGTCTTGCTAATTCATGGCACTGCCTAATCGTTATTTTATAGCTGAAATAATTATATAAAATCTTCAAGAATGCATGAAATTTCAATGCTGTAAAGATCTTACTCATATAAAAGCAAAAAAAAAAAAAAAAGACAATTGTTATTCAAAACTGACTGTAAATTTCAGATATCTGGCATCTGCATTGTTTTTACTCCCTGAACATATGGATGAAACTTATTTTAATACACTCTGTTTCTTATACAAATTTTATAAATTGGAAAGCAGCTATGATTAATAAAAACAATTTTGAGTGAAATTACAATGCCTGCTGAATGCATTCTTGGGCATGCAGGCAATGGCAAATCAATTTCTAGTATGCTTCATGACAGCTGAAAGTAGCTGTGCGATACTTAAGCTGAAGCAGTTTAATTAAACCTTGGCATTTTAACAGAATAAAAGAAAATTAACTATCCTATTTCATTTCCCTATAGCATAAACAGAGTGCATGACAGGCATCTGTGAGATATATAATTAATCCCACTAGTCAAGAAAGACATTCAAAGATAGTTATGAAGACTTCAGCTCCTATATACAATAAAGCTTACATTCCAAAGATTCTCATTATGTTCTCCTCAAATCACTTAATGAGATGATGTATTGTAGTACACATTGCAGAAGAGAAATGTACAGCTACATTTAAGTAGATGTATTACATATGTGTATTTGTAAAAAGATGGCCAAAGAAAGATAGGAAAGCAAGAAATAATTAAACCTAACATAAAACAGGAGGAAAAGTCTACAACGTGCACTTCACATACTACAAAAACAGGGTGTAAGGAAGGTCTTGTACTTTTCATTGCATTTTGCTAAGATATTTAATGAAATATTTTTTCATTAGTTTGAAATAAGCATCAGTGAAGTATGGAAAAGCATCTTTGCTAGTTACACTAAGTGACATCAGTGTATGTTACTGAACTGCTATTTATGTTTAAATTAATTTTAATAAAGTTTGCAATTCATAATCAAGCACATTTCCAATTAGGTGATAATTGAATCATGACAGCAGGCTGACATACTACTGCACAGAGAAGAAGTAGCAGGAAGGGGAAAAGGTTTCCATAGTTTCCCCTCAAATGCAAATGAAATAGGCATGTAACAAGTTTTCAGGTAGCCAGGAAATGGTTACCCCAATTTGAGATCCTGTGGGGTGTTTTCACTGGTCTCCTGCTCCCATCCTAGAACAGAGATCTCCCACAAGTCCTGTCTGCCATCTGTTAGATCCCCATGGATGACTCCTATATGCAAGAGTGCACCACATTGACTTAGGTCTGTGAGCAAATGAATCAAGTCTCAGAACCCCACTAACTATAATGTGAACATAAAAATTTACTTTTAGATATACGTGGGCACTTACATGAAGGTTTCTTAATGCCAGAATGAATACCATCCTTAAAAATAAAAAAATAAAAAAGAAAGTAGCATACATGCACACATGTATCTTATGCCACATCTTATGACATTTTAGAAGTCTTAGGCTGTCCAAGGAATCCAGATGGGTCTGGGAACATGCAGGAGAGCTGCACTTTGCTGGAGTGGTGGATGGATATCAGGCAGGACATCAAAGAGCACTGGGCCTCTGTGTATGGCCAACTGAAATGACTCTTACAGCAGTATTTGCACAGACATTAGGTGTCTAAGACAAAACTAGCTAAATATTTTCTCTCTGGCCTATGCAATCTTATGGGGTTCCTGATTTGATGTAAATCTCTCCAGGCACAAGTAGTTCTCTACCTACATGTGCTCAGAACAACTGCTTCCACAGCTCCGTGTCAATATCCTGACTGAGCTGAGGGCAATAGATTGAGAAGCCCAAAGGGCCCAGCACAGAAGCTCTGTTTGGAGCACTGCAAGTGGTTCTTTTAAAGATGTAGAGGAAAGCTGGTGGCTCTGCTTCTCCCAGTATTTTACAGAAGTAAGTGGACACTTGGGAATATATCCAACAAGATCATTCTGGAAACAGAGCTGAATTGAGCAGCAGATACAGAAAAGACACTCTTCTTGGAGGTGCGCAGTCATACAGTGAAAGGCAACAGACACAGACTGGAATGTGTGAAATTCTGATTAAATATCAGGAAAATTTTTTTACCATGGGAGCTGTTGAAGCCCAGATCAGTTTACCCAGAGAGGGTGTGAAATCTACAGACTTGGAGATATTTGGTATTCAGCTGGACATAGCCCTGAGCAAGCTGACCTAACTAGGCCTGTTGCAAGCAGGGAATGGATTAGATGACCTCCACAGGTCCTTTTCAATCTGAGTTACATGATGATTCCATAAATGTAATTTTTAAAATTATTATAAAAATAAACAGATAAAAATAAATAAAAATATAAACAATAATAATATACAAATACTTAATTCCAACTAGAATGCATGGGATTTTCTGTTGATCCTCATAGCTGATGGTGACTCTAGTGCTCAGAATGAAATACAGGAACCTGCATTAGGTATCTAAGTCATACAAAATGTATGAGAGATAGGTTTTCTGTAATGAAATCCAAAAAAACACTTAGGTTAAGCAGAGAAACGCTGCCTGCAGAAGGGTAGCTAACCTTTCTTTCCTTCACTGTTCATCAGTTCTAAAGAATGAAACTAATGTCCTCAGAAACTCAACAGTGGAATTATGGACACTAGAAATAATGAGTTAAACAGGAACTACACTTATAATTGCCCTTCATAATGCTGAAGGTTGAAATGATAAAGCAGAATCAGGAGTAGTGTGCTTTATAGGAGATTCTGAAATATTTCCCACAGTTTATGTCTGCATAAGCAACTCTTATCTTTTTTACTATATTCATCCTAAATGAATTTATATTTTGGAAGGAATCCTTATGTTCTGCACTGGCTACACGTAAGCAAAACATATAAGGTTGTCCTTTTTAATGACATTGGTTTCTACTTAAGAAAAAAATATCACATCATCATAGAATCACAGGATCATGGAATATCCGAAGTGAAAGGGATCCACAAGGATCACCGAGTCCACCTCCTGACTATGCACAGGACCACCCAATCACAAACCCTGTGTCTGAGAGTGCTGTCCAAACACTTCCTCAACTCTGGAAGCTCAGGGCTGTGACCACTGCCCTGGGCAGCCTGTTCCACACCCACCGCCCTCTGGTGAAGAATCTTTTCCTAACCTAGAGAGAATGTATGCTTAATATTAAAGGCTTAGATACAATTTATTTTAAAGAAAAAAAAAAAAAGGAGAAAAGTTATGTTAAAAAAGAATCATGTGATACAATAATGGCTTTCTTCATGACTATTTCATTTCAATTCTAGTGTTTTTGTGGAGCTAGGCTTTAATTTTACGAAGTCAGCTATTTTATTCTGGCTGTCATTTGCTGCAATTCATTCTTTTCCAGTGGAAACACGAATCTATCTTAATTGTGTTTCAGAACTGTAGAAACACAAGACTGAGGTCTCTCACAAGCTATTATTTTTGCTTGCGAGTTGTAAGTGATGTCACTAGAATATACAAGGGCTACTCCAGAAATAATGTCTTCTTATGTTGGTCCATGACATCAGAAGTGGACATTGGTGGTACGGCAGTACAGTTGAACCTTCCACCAATTTTCTGTTACACGTTGTTGCCACGTGACAGATGGAAGCAGAGGGGCAATCTGACCAAATAGTGTCTGACACGGAAATGTGGATGAAGCAAAGGTGTGGAACTAAATTCCTCCAGGCAAAAAAAAATTCACCCACTGATATTCATTCACATTCACTGAACGTTTATGGAGACCAAACGGTGGATGTGAGCACAGTGAGGTGGTGGGTGGTGCATTTCAGCAGTGGCAACAGCAACAGTGGTTCACCTCCACTTGTGCAGATTTTTTTAAGTGTGGCATGCAGACTATTCTTCATAACTGGCAAAAGTGCATAGCTAAAGGTGATGACTATGTTGAAAACTAGTGTTTTGTAGCTGAGAATTTACTTTGTCAATGGTGTTATTTTGCTCTTTGTATCTGTTGTAGTTTCCATGGAAATAAATAGGAGGCATCACTTTCAGAGCAACCTACATACATTCAGACTCCTTCTATATTTCTGTGAGAACACAGTAGAAATACTTCTATAGGCACATAATTAAAAATTAGAGAGTATTGCAATACTCACCACTCAGGGAGGAGCACTCCTCTAAATACCACTGTAGCCTCTACATTACAGGATGAAATCAGCTTTAATTAGGTATAAACTATTCTAAAAGATTAAAAATTGTATTATGATCTCGTAGCAGTCCTATTTTTTCTTGTTCTTCTCAGGCCAGAAACAGGCACATCATTGTTCCACCTGTGGCATGGGAGTACAAGACTTGATGATACTTGTAATAGATCCTATACTGTGTCTCATGAATTATTCTAAATGGCTTTATCTTTAGATACTATCACAGAACTCCCCCATGTATTACTTTACACAAACTAATTGTCCGCTGTGTAAATGTCTAACCATGTATATAAACAAGCATATTCAGTGGAGCAGCAGAAGTGAGTTGTATATATATCTAACAGACAACAAATATGGTAGAAGTCATGACATGTTCATGCTAGTACTATTATGCATTAATTTGTCTTTGTATTAATTGTTGTAACAAACAATATTTTATTTATTTATACTGACTTTCCTTGCGGTCCTTATACATGCTGCCTGCATTCTCAAAAGTAAACAACAGGTGAACAAAGATGCTCATAACAATATAAATTAAACTTCAAATTTTACGTCAGATAGAGCACAAGACAACAAATAAAACTAGTGCACAATAAAAGAATGATGTAAAATAACGTTTTAATGTAGTAACATAGCTGAAGCAATAGATTCTATTACTACCATTATTTTACCCATTACTAAGTACATTAAAAAAAATGATATGCTGGGCACGCACTGAAATGGATGACACAGGAATTAGAATTTGTTAACAGGAGTTAACAAAACAGGACGACTCCTCTCCAGGACTGTATGACATTCTTGCTAAAGTTTGAATAATAGCATAAGTTAAATTTCAAAAGTATTGAAGGACTGTTAAAGATCTTGAGAAAATAACATTTCCCTGTATAATGTCCTGGAAAGCTAAATCTTGTTATGATGATAAAAAGTTGAAAATAAAACTGTTATGCAACATGCATGTCCACTGCAATTTGTCCGGAAACAAAGCACAAAAAAGGTGAAAAACTCATTAACAGTGTTGTAAATTCAGTTTTTAGAAGGACATTAAAGGACTTGTTTACAACCACAGCATGAATACCTGCAGTGAAGAACAATTTTCTTAGCACAACTACAGAAACATGTATATATTTAAAATTTTTAAATATTTTATATATTTATATTTTTAAAAAGTCTTAGTATTATTTAACAAGTTTAAGCATAATACACTACATAACATATAGCACTATGAAACAATTACTTTTTCAAGCAATTGTCATTCTACTACAATTGCTTTACAGTCACACTTACATGCTTCATTTATCCTCCTATATTACATAACTAATTTTGCTTAAGCAGATAGAATTCAAATAAATAAATTAGCTTACAGTCAGTGTGTGCCCTATTATATCAAGAATTGTCATAATAAAAGGTTAATTTTTAATGAATCATCCCTTCCTTAGAACTACACTATGGCATTTAAAATCTAATTAGTCTACCCTTTTCCCCATGCATAGAGAAAAAAAGATGAAATTAACAACTGTGAAGAAAATAATATAATATTAACTGGTAGAGAATTGGTAGAAATGAGTACTTTGTATGCTCTAATAGTATGGTCAGATCTAAAAGGTATAAAAAGACCAAAAAAATATGAAGTCTGAATGAGTTATGGTAAAATTCCACTGAGGCAAGAAGACTTTGAAAATGTATATTCAAAAATGAAATAAAAAATAATAAAAGCAAAAGAAATCAGGACACGAGAGAGTAAGAAAGGGAGTAATGAATACACGCGAAATCTGAAGGGATTTTGAACAGCAGGAACATAATTTGGAATGGTCCTCATGCACACTGCCTTCCAGGAATGAATATCAAGGAAACTATCCCGTTTGGGCTTCCTCTAGTGGAACCAAGTAGATTTGTACATAAAGGAACCTTGGACATATGTACTGTGTCCCTCAGTGTAGTAGGTACCAGAAAAAACTGAAGACTTCAGTTACTTACAAACGCTTCCTGGAACTATTGCTTAAGCTCCTGTGACGTCAGCAGGGTAGATGGGGATCTCCATAAACATTCCCCATGGGACTCAAGAAATATGCTTAATTCTTTGTAGACTGTGCAAGATGCTTGAACAACTGGGAGAGACAATGACAGATTCCACGCACTGAGCAAGAATTGCAACAGGCAACAGAAAAATGAAGAGGAATCTGCCTGAATTTCTACATGCTTCAGGAGCTTAGGCGTCTGCTTCAGGGCTGAGCCTTATGCATCTGCATCCACAGAGGATTTAAAATACTGAGATTTCTTCAGAGGTAATATGAGGGTTTTTGCAGCTTTCATGGTTGCTGTTTGAATGTAAAATATGAAACAAATAAGAACATTTTGCTCTTTGCTGCTTTTCTAAGATGAAAAACTGATTTCTTTAGAACAGATCAAGGTGGATGAATCTACTATTTTAATGTTACAGCTTAAAATTCCTTGTGAAGGACACTAATAACTTATATACTCATGACATTAAGTACAATAAAGAGCGAAAGCTGAAAGACATTTCAAGTCAGATATTTGTGAGTTGCAAAACCAAACAGATGCTTGGATAAAGAATGGATGTTTTCATTACAAACTCAGATGCTCATCCTTTAAATTGTTGGCAGAGGTCACAATATGCAAATATTTGTGTGACAAGTTGCAAGTATGAGCAAAACCTACTGATTTTTGTCACAGAACTTCAAAGGATAGGAATTCCGTATCTCCTAGCTTCCCATATAAATTTTTACATAGTAGCACAGATACTGCCACCATTGTCACTATTATCATTATTATCAACATATTTCCATAGTTACTATCAACCCTAGACAGAGACTGAAACCACTTTATGTAAGGTGCTGTAAAAAGAGCAAAAGTTTTCCGTAAGAGTTTATGATCTGAGTACAACAGCAGAAGTGAGAGACAGAACTAAACACCTTACAGATTAATACGGTCATACAGGTACAATTTTGTGGACTTCAATAGCTCAAATGGTGATTACTTCAAAATGTTCAAGTAACAAACCAAGCTGTTGAGACGTGTTTCAACACAGCATCTTCTACCAGATTCAGAAAAGAACTAGTATCTCTTTTTTACAAATGAGTTCCCGTGCCTAAGCATCCGTATCTTTGTGCCTTCCTAGCACCAAGGGAGAAAGTAGTTTTCAAAGGAATATATTCACTACTATGGGGCATAAGGCAATAAATATACTTCTAAAAGTCCTCCAAGGGCTTCAGTCCTCTGGAACTCATACTTAGGCTGGGTCACAGGCAAGGGCACCAGTTCTGAACACAAAGAAACACCTTACTCTCCTTTCCTCTGATTTCAAGAGGAGAGCTATTACTGATATCTAATCACAGTGCTCAGATAAATCTGTGTCTTTCTTGAAAAAGACAGTATGCTGTCAGGGGCTTGGTAGGAGGCACCTCCTTTAGACTCTGCATGAAGGAGGCGATGTCACAGTCCCAGAGCTGTTGTTGAACCCACTAGTCTTGAGGTAGACTACCTTGAATTTTTTGCACCTTAAACTTACACAGCTTGAAGATATCCCAGAAAAACCACAGCTGTTTCACAGTCTAACTCTACTTCTGTAGCTAGGTACTCAGGACAGGTTAGTACATGACAGTACAGTGAAAAGTCATGCAATAGGCCAAAGACTGTACCTTTGGAGGAATAAGCTACTACGAGCTCGCTATGTTCAGGTGGATCCATGCTGTCTGTATAAGGTATTCCCAACCTTTAGTTTCTTTATTTGGAAGTTTCTGTTACAGTTAAATATGAATCCAAAAAAAAGACATAAGCAGTGTGGCAAGTGAGAGGTGAAGGGGACGGGCGAGGAAGTAGGTGGTGAACTCAGCTGTTTTCATGATGGCACAGATGCCACAAAACCTAACTGATCTACATGTTAGCCTGTTCATTACAAAACCTAATGATTAAATTTATGCCTTGCTCATTGTTTAGTCCATGGTACAAACAGCCTGCCTTCAAAAACATATGAATGCATAGTCACTCACTAAAAAATAGACGAGATTTCTTCAGAAATTTTATAGTTGCCATCAATAATATGGTATTTCATTTTCTGTAGAAAATATTCTTATGCACAGGTTATTACTGCTTTTAAGTCTAGGTGATCAACATATCAAATTCACTGTCCCAGTGATTCAAGCATATAATGAACATTTTGTCTGCACCGATAACTTTAAAAATCTTATTGTGGTTGTACAAATCTATGTATATTATCATAAGCTAGCAGGTATGTATTTCATTTGCTCTAGCTTGTTTCAAAAACTATTATTCTCATAGCAAAATATATTTGAACATAACTAAGAAAAACTACAGTTTACGAAGGCATACTTGCCTGAAAATATACAGTAAACATATGCAAGGAAAACTTGTAGAGTTCTAGCAAGTTGAATGTTCTTAACGTAGTTTCACTTTCCAGCATGTCATTCTTGTTCTTTATAATCTTTTCTGCATGAAAGATTTATATTGATAAATAGTAACATTTTAATGACTTAAAGCAGGATTTTTATTTTTAAGAGAATGACTTATTTTTCCACCAATTTTGATTTAACTCAGTAGTGTACTCATGAAAGTGTAATTTGCAGAACATTATTTCAAATTCAGATAAATTCAGTTCTAGGAAGAAAAAAAAGCCTGTTACATGACATACAAACTGGTAGCAGTTTGTGCATCTTTCACAAAATATTTCACAATTTGCTACTGATTTTGATTGCTTCATGATGATGAAAAATCAAGGACAGCTAAACTCAGAAACAAACTAAAGATGCTGATCTCTCCATCTTTCGAATGCACAGGATATTCAGCAGTTATAATGGGCTTGAGAAGCACCCCCACAGGTAACTCCCAAGGATCAGTAAGTCCAGCTCCTGCAAAAAACCCACAGAACAATTACCATTAAGCACTATTAGTTTTGCCAGTACTCTTGTAGCACCTGGAAGTCCAGACTGGCACATGAGTTTTACCCAAGAAATGGCTGCTAAAAAATCATGTTTGAGACCTCCAGCAACAATGTTTAAAAAATAACTATAACTACAATTAAGTATCTATATTTGTGTTCAGCATTTCCTCCTCTTATTTCTGCACAAATAACACGCATAAAATTAGTAATCTCTACTCCAATCTCATGTATCCCACTTCATATCTCAGTCATTTTCCATTTAAGGAACAGTAGCCAGGGTTGGTTTTTGTCCTCCTAATTTGTAAGCCATAGTTTTCTCTCACTGGCAATTTCCCACCGTATCTCTCAAATCTCATTTTCTTCTAACAATCTTCCCAACCTTCCAACTCCCCCAGCCTCCTATGGTTCTACTCGTGGTCCTTTGCTGCCCCTCACAACCTCTGTCGTGCCCAGACATATGAAGAGCAGCTGAGGCCCCCGGTTTGTTCAGCCCAGAGCAGAGCAGGCTGAGGGGAGGCCTCATGGCGGCTGCAGCTCCTCACAGGGAGCGGAGGGCAGCGCTGAGCTCTGCTCTCTGGGACAGCGACAGGGCCCGAGGGAACGGCATGGAGCTGTGTCAGGGGAGGGACAGCTGGGGGTTAGGGAAAGGGTCTGCACCAGAGGGCGGTGGGCACCCGGAGCTCAGGGAGCATTTTGGCAGAACTCTCAGCCATAGGGATTGGATTTGAGGTGGTGCTGCGTGGAGACAGGGGTTGGACTCCATGGTCCTTGAGGGACACTTCCAATTTGGGACAGTCCGTCATCCTATAGTTGAGCCTTCCAGGAAAGCAGCTCCCATATTTTCCCAAGTTTCCACTCTGCCCTGCACTTGCCCACTCACCGAAGCTCACGGCCTCACGCTCCCAGCCCCACACTTCAGCTCCTGGCGGGACAGGAGCGCCCTCCAGGGGCGCCGGCAGCGCCGGGCCCCGCCGAGCTGCCGCCGCACAGGAAGGAGCTGCGGGCAGACCGAGCACCCTCGGAGCTCGGACTTGTCCGCGGGCAGGCCGTGAGCACCGGCTGTGCTTCTCCCGCTGCCGCCCGTCCACCCGGCGGCGTGGGAAGGCGGGCGGGGACAGCCGGCTTCCCGCCCCCTGTTCGGCCTCCTCTCCTCCCGCCTCCGCTCCTCCTTCCCTTCCCGCGGCACCGCCGAGGCTGTGAGCGCGGCGCCCGCCCAGCGCCCGCCGGGACGAGGAAGCTGGATGAGGACTTGCGTCCCGGGGCGTTCGGCAGCCTCTCGGGCATGCGGCGGGCTGCGGAAACTCTGCCCTGCCCTGGAGCCGAGCGGGGACATCAGGTAACCTCCCGCAGCCGTGCTCGCCTCGCCCCATCCCGGCCCGGCCGGAAAGTTGCCTGCAGCCTCTCGGGTGAGCGGCGGGGCGGCCCGCGGGCGCCGTCCGGAGGGGTCCGGGGCGGTGCGGCGGCGGCTCCTGCTGCTGTGCGGTGCGGGCGGGGGGGATGGAGCTGGCAGCGTTAGCACCGCGTGCCTCGCTCTGCTGGCTTCCCCCTGCCAGCCTCTGTGTGCTTAGGACAGCCGACAACAAAATATTGCCGGAAAGTAGTGTGTAGCGGTGCGCAGGAGAGTTCGATGCGTTGGTTGGGCTGCATGGCATAGCCTTGAAATACTCTGTTCCTTCCGAATCCCGTTCTGCCGGGGGCTTTCAAACGGGACCTTTGTGGGTTCAGCGTAAACTTCTAACAGTGTGTGGATTTTAATTAACACAATGGGAGGATAAATCCCACTCTTAAGTGTTCAACAGTGATACGTTGCTCTCTTTTGCTCATAGTTTGTATCAGATTTTTTTTTCTTTATTTCCTCTAAAATCATGTAAAGAATAACAAGCGTGCAGAGCTCCCCACAGGTTCTGGGCGTCTTTGCTACAAGCTGAAAAATTGACACTGGACCACTTTAAAGCAATAAATAAAAAACGTCATTGCTTTCGGAAACCGTCTTCCTTACCAGCCCAAAGCAGTGTGATTGCAAAATGCCCTGAGGGTGAAAAGATTTCCCATTTCAGAAGTGAGATGGTCCCCCGCATCAGGAGTGTTCTGCGCTTACTCCATGGGTTAAATCGGAGAGAATCAGAGAGACTCTGCCTTAAGGACTGAATCAGCTGTAGCTGGCAATGGTTTACTTCCAAATTACCACAGTGCCAGTGTAATGCCAGTGTTTGTTGCAAAAGCCAAAGGAAGTAATCAAATGTAATGAGCTTAATTTCTCTAGATTGTAATATAACGAGTTTTTGGACCAAATTTAGGAGATCAAAAGGAGAACAGCTTGAGCATCGTTCAGCTGTTACTGCAGGTAATCCCAACGATTCTGCATAAGGCGATACACTTACGATGATTTTCAGATTGACAGTAGTTTTTAATAAGCACACAGTTATTTTCCCTAAGAAGCTCTATGACCCAGAGCAGCTTTGTGTCTGCAGCATGTATGCTCAGTTCCTTTATTGACGGACTTTTATATTGTATTAAACTAAGAGAAGGATGAAAAAGAGAAAGAACTACGAGCATATGTAGAACTTGAAATGCTTTCCACCTTTCTGTGTTTTGTGGTGGCTTTTGGTGTTCTTTTCATTGTTAGCTTCAAACATAACTTCTCCCTGAGTTCTCATGCAAGTGGCAGATTTTCTTAAATGTGTGAAACAATTTTCTATTGTCAGATATTCTGTAGTTCTTGCTTCCTTAAAACGATAGATACAACTTGGGAATTATCATTTTTCTTGACAGCATGACAGTTAAAGCTCGGTTTGCATAGCAGCAGGCACGTGTGGTGCATTAAAGGATGTCATTCTGAACTGTCACCGAGTAACTTTTCCACACGCTTTTGTGAAAGTGAATGTATTGCTTGTAAAAATTATGGCTTGGGTGTAGCTGAGTGTTAGGATGAGGAATTATGTAGTGATATAAGGTCTAATGTAATGTTTTGACTACAGTATTAATATTGCATTCCTGTGGATTTAGCGCTCTATTCTGTAAACAGGTATTTGATTAATTTTCTTCATATTGGTGTCTCAGTTAAACTGCAAAAAAGTACAGTTGATGCAGTAGTGCTTAAGCTGCCCAGAGGTGGAGCGTGCAATTTTGCCTTTTTATACCATATTGGAAAAAATGCTTCATTTGCTAATAAGCTTTCTGATAACATGTCCAAATTGTATATAATTATTGCTATTGGAAGTGGAGGTCGTGTTAGAAGTTGTGAGCATAAACATTTATGTGTGCCAGACAAGTGCTGTTTGACAGTACGTGAAGCCTCAAGCAATGAAAATCAGCAGGTGAAGTGAGGGAAGTGTATAACATGCTATTAAGATATGGGAATGTGGGAAGTTTGGGAAAGAGCAGTAAGTCATGAATTTAGGGTTTTTTTGGATGGTGAACTTTTTCCATAATAACTAAGTTACAAGCTTTTGAAAATAATATGTACCTTGAGGATGCAAGGTAAAATGTATATCTGGACATTGAGGCATTTGCATTTACCTGCAGAGTATATTTGCATTTGTAATGTTTTTCTTGTAGCTCTCTTTCCAAACATCTTACTACTATACTCTGAAGTCTTCTCCTGGAGGCTTCTCTTAAACCAACATAGAATGTTTGTTACTTCATTGGTAAGCCTGTCTGGTGTGGTTGGATTTGGTAAATAGTGGTGAAACTAGTTCACTGAGGGCAATGTTTCTGTAGGAGGAAAAGGCTGTTAAGAACTGAAATACCAATGAGAGAAAAGTTCTGCCTTAGCTACGAGTTCAGCAGCTGCACTTTGAGGAGTACATACCACAGATCTGTAGAACATGAGCATCGCGGTCAACTGTTGGGAAAGGATTCCTTCTGACAGCCACAAACAGACAGCATGCCTGCAGATAGCCCAGTGAGCTCTTAGTTGGCGCGGCTGTTCTCTGTGTTTTGCCCTCTCTTCAGTTGTAAATACACTCAGTCTCCTCTTAGCCGAAGAACTCCTCATGCGCTCAGTTTTTCTTTTAGATGACCTTTTCTAGACCTCTGATGGATAATATTTTCTGCTGAACTCTTTCAGTTCCTCTGTAAAAATGGAGTTGTGGCCATACCAACAAGTCAAGTGAAAGGAGCAGTTTGTACTCAAGGCTGTACTTATAAATCCAGTGTGTTGTCTTTTATATAAGAGTATGCTGTTGCTGGTCACTTTTAGCTGTCCTGGTAAGTGACCACCGAAATTCCATACTGAACAATAGCTGCATACTGTTTCCCTTTCTGTATTTTCTCAGTTGATCATACTTAGCTAAACTTATGTTCATTAGCTGCATCTCAGCTTTCTCCTAGATCATGTCTTCAATTTGGTATGAGTATTCTGATTGCGAATCTCCTTTCCCATCTCTGACTTGTAGCTCTCATAGGCTAGTGCCATGTTCGGATTTACAAATATCCTCTGTCGACTAAGCTATTAATAAAGCACTAAATATCTAGCAGGTTGGGGGATCTTTTTAAGAACGTATTCCCATTTATCAATGAATTTGTAATAAAGATTATCTCATTACGCTATTGTAACCTATTTTTAAAATACTGCAGTGAGTTTCATTATATAGATGCTGTATGAGTGCATAAATACAGGTGTTACTGTCTGTTAACGAACTATTGTAAAACCCAAAGCAGTAGTTTGTACTTCAGCTGTCTAGGTTTTTCTTACAAAATGGTGTAGTTTTTGAGAAAATATAGTGTTCTCAAGGTTTCCAGCTTAGAAATTCTTTTTAATGCAATAGTTTTTCATTGAACAACCAAATACCTCTTTGTGGCCGTTAGGTCAAAATATTTGTGGACATTGTACATTGCAATCATATAATGTCTATTATTTGTAATTAAAATGCTGTTCACAAATCTGATGCAAATTACCAATGTAATATAAGTACTAGTTTTACTTCATATTTTCTGACAGTTACTTACAGTAGGTGGATTTAATCAGCAAACAATGGGAAATAACATGCCATATTACTGACGTGCTTAACTGCGATGTTTTACATAAATTCTAAATGTCATGCAAGGGCAATGTTTGTACACATTCATGAAACAGTACAGGAAAACTACAAAATGGAGTAAAAACTGACTGTTAGGGGTGTATGTCCTTGAAAGTCTTAGCAATCAAAAGTCATCTAATAAATTTCCATTGTATTAAATTTGATCTTAAATTTACCTCTTTTCTGGTAATATGTGGTAGCTTAGATTTAACAGAACAATACTGAACATCTAATTATCTTTTTTTCCACTCCAGTGAAGAGGCAAACTATGATGTTCCAAATTAATATATTTGTCAATAGCGCTGTTGATTTAAGTCACACAAGTATCAGCTTCTGAAATTGGAGAATTAGTTTTATGAACTGCAGCATATGTAAATCATACACAAATACTCAAATTTTTTATTTGTGGTTGTGCAATAAGCAGCCACAACTTCCTTTGATGAACATTTATTATTAGTAGTTCTAAAAACTTAATAATATTATTTCTGTAGAAAATAAATACAAGCTCTCTTCTACAGGTTTATAAGAATTGATCTACAGAATTTGAATTTCAGTATAGTGAATGCCATTACCATTTAGTATCATAAAAATTATTGGTAATAAAATATTTCTCTGTGTAGTAGAGAAGTGATACATTTTAGAATAGGACAATTTTGAGTGCATTAAAAAAAAAGAAAAGCATTTCTTATGTTTAAGAGTGCTAAAGCCAGAAATTTATTTGATTTCAGAAACAAAGAAATTCTTCAAATAAATATCTGATAGTTTTTCTAAAATAAAATTTATCTGTGAATGAGTGTAAACTACTTTGCATAATTATTTGTGAATGATATAATATGTGAAAATTTGTAGAACAGTAAGAACAGTACTATTTCTTTTGCATGACTGTTTTAAATACAATTTTTCTCATTGTTATGAAGATTTGCATGAAGGTTTTTGCTAGGAGATTTGAAGAACCCCTTGTTTTTCACAGAGACACAGAGACACACAGGCATGCAAATAAGTTGTACTCAGTATTTTACTAGTGCCGTTTTCACAAACCTGCAGATATTTGAATTAAATACCAAAAGAGAACTGAAATGGAAAAATCTGTCTGATTAAATACGTATTGCTGGAATCTCCCACTCTGCTCTTGAAAGTATACTCCCCAAAATCATTTGAGAAGGAAGGTTTTAGGCAGTTTTGAAAAAATGTATGGGAACAGCTGCTGTGGAAGTATAGAGAGAGCCTTCCACCCTGTCACTGTTATGTGAGCTGACACTGGATTTGAAGCCACTTCTTTAGAAAAAAATGTTCAGTTTTTAGAAAACATTTTACTGTGTCTTGGTACCAGCCAAAACCATCGGCAGCTGTAAAGAGTAATAACGTCTCCCCTGAGCCTCCTCTTCTCCAGACTGAACAATCCCAGTTCCCTCAGCCGCTCCCCATCAGACTTGTGCTCCAGACCCCTCACAGCTTTGTTGCCCTTGTCTGAACACACTCCAGGGCCTCAATGTCTTTCTTGTAGTGAGGGGCCCAAAACTGAGCATAGTACTCAAGGTGCAGACATCCTTGGATGACCTGTGTTCTTTGTGGCCTAGAAGGAAATCAAGCCCAGTTACCTGCATGTTTGGAGGTCCTCTCACGATCTTTTCAGGCATGTGATGAGTTCCTTACATGTTATGATGGAGGCCTAGATCTGCTAGAGCTGAAATAGTGGATATTCACCACTATTTCCTTTCAGTCTCTTTGTATACTGAGGGATGTTGAAGGAGATCATTCAAGCACTTCTGCAGTCTCCATCTTCACCTTTTCTGTTATTAGAAGGGATGATTATTTCTTTTATATGCAAGGCTGGAGAATACTTTTGCGTTATGCAGCATAAAAATACAGCTGGTTATTTTGGTTAAGTTTGATTTTTGTGCTCTTGGATTTGGATAGTAAAGGACTGAAGGCCATGACTAAGAGGATGTACTCTCTTGTTTCAACCATTTAACTTAAGAAACTGGCAGTTCTTGTGCTTTTTGTTTTTTTTGTTGTTGTTGTTGTTCTTGTTGTTTTGGAATTGTTGTTTTTTCAGGCACAAGTTTAAATGCCTGGAGAAATTGCTATCTCTTCAAAATTCCCAGTCGATGGTAAAGATTTTTCAGTGCGGGAGATATGCAGTGCTAGTGGACATACTTAATCCTGAGAGTAAATTGTGCCTCTTTCCAAAAAAGTGCATGTGTCTCAAGAATTTTCCTTTTAATGGAATCCATATTTGATTCAAAGCCCTCTTCTTTGAAGCAAACTCTTTTGTTCCAAGAATTTTCAAGGTATCAGCTATTCATTCAGAACTTCCATGTGGACCTAGGAGACAGTGGTCATTCCACTGACTGTTACTACTTTGAGGATCTACAGACCAGAGTCAGCAGTTTACATTGGGGGATAATGTCTTGAGCCTCTTTGAAGATTCTGGATACAACAGCATACAGTTCTTGATCCATTTTCCTCTGCTACCTTCTAGTCTTTTATTTTCATCTGGTTTCAGGGGCCCTTCTCAAGCACTCCTGAGGCGCTAAAGAAGTCAATGCTTCCTCTGATCAGTTATGTTGTAGATGTTGCATGTACTGATGCAAGCCAGGGACAAAAGCTTCTGCCATTATTTTCTTGTGCCCAAGTACAAAGAGAGGCTGGTGTGAATTTTTTACTTGAGGAAACTCAACACCTGCATTTGCAAGTACAGTTCCTAGTGGTTAATCCTGGCAGGAGTCCTCCCAGTGATTAAATAAGCTAGTTCATTGTTGTGGTTGAACCTGGCAGGCAGCTAAGCACCAAACTATCATTCTCTCACTCCTCCCTCCCAGTGCGATAGGGGAGAGAATGAGAAAAAAACAAAGTAGAACTCCTGGGTTGAGATAAAAACTATTTACTAAGAAAAGGAAGAGGGAAACACATAATAGTAATGATTATGTATATGAAATTAACTCACACAGAACAAATGATGCACAATGCAATTACTTGCCACTTGCTGACTGATTCCAAGCCAGTCTCCAGGCCGTGGCTGCCTCCTGGCCAAGTCCCCATTGCTTCTCTTGTTCTTTTTTTTGCTCAGTTTCATATGGCATGAAATATTTCTTTGGCCAGTTTGACTGTCATGGTTCTGTCTCCTCCCACCTCCTGGTGTCCCTCAGCCCCCCCTTGCTGGCGTGACAGTACAAGAAGTTGAAACACCTTTGGCACTGCTCAGCAGCCACTGAAACACTGGTGTATTATCAACACTGTTTTTCTCCTAAAGCCAAAACATCTCTGGGCTGAAGCCAATGGGATGAGGTTCAACAAGACCAAGTGCCGGGTCCTGCACTTTGGCCACAACAGCCTCAGGCAATGCTACAGGCTTGGGGTGGAGTGGCTGGAAAGTTGTGTAGAGGAAACAGACCTGGGGGTATTAGTCGATGCTCGGCTGAGCATGAGCCAGCAGTGTGCCCAGGTGGCCAAGAAGGCCAATGGCATTCCGGCTTGTATCAGAAATACTGCTGCCAGTAGGAGTAGGGAAGTCATTCTCCCTCTGTACTCAGCCCTGGTGAGGCCCCACCTTGAGTACTGTGTCCAGTTTGGGGCCCCTCACTGTAAAAAAGACGTTGAGGCCCTGGAGCGTATTCAGAAGAGGGCGACAAAGTTGGTGAGGGGTCTGGAGCACAGGCCTTATGAGGAGCGGCTGAGGAAGCTGGGATTGTTCAGTCTGGAGAAGAGGAGGCTCAGGGGGGACCTTATCACTCTCTGTAACTACCTGAAGGGAGGTTGTAGTGAGCTGGGGGTCAGCCTCTTCTCTCTTGTAACTAGTGACAGGACGAGGGGGAATGGCTTCAAGCTGTGCCAGGGGAGATTTAGGCTGGACATTAGGAAACACTACTTTTCTGAAAGAGTGGTCAGGCACTGGAATGGGCTGCCCAGGGAGGTGGTGGAGTCACTGTCCCTGGAGGTGTTCAAGAAACGTTTAGATATAGCGTTGAGAGACATGGTTTAGTGGGGTTATTGGTGGTAGGTGGGTGGTTGGACTAAGTGATCTTGTAGGTCTTTTCCAACATAGCTCATTCTATGATTCTATGATTCTATAGCATCATACCAAATGCTATGAAGAAAAAAAAATTGTTTATGTCCCAGCTGAAACCAGGACATTCATTCTTTTGACTTTGAGGATAACTATTTTCTGTAGTTCTCAGGACTCTCTGATTCAGGATGAGTCAGGACCACTGTTGGTTTCAGTTCTGTCTGCAGCAAATATCCACTAAAGCCCTGTGAATCTCTGTTGCCTTATTTTAGTGACTGGCTAGTGCAATGTCATCATAGAAAGTTCTTTAATTTCTTTCGTCAGCTTTAAGGTGAGTCAAGCTGAACAACTTCAGTGGTCTTATCAGTGTGAAGAAAGCTCTTCTCTTCCTGATCACTCTATAAAACTCTTTAACGCTCTCATAGACACTCATCTTGTAATCCTGAGTGGACAATGTTGGATAGAAAACATTATAGTTGTGGAATTACTTCAGTATGTATGTATGGTAGTTTATGATATCTTTACTGTATGGTAGTGTATATGTTCCTGGGGCTTCATATTCTCTAACTAACAATCTATAGCATATTCATGCTGATGGCAGCTGTCAAATACTTAATATTTATCCCTTTACCATTCTCTGTCAGATTAACCAAACTCATGCTGATATGCCTCTTTACTCTTGCCAGTCCGTGGAAATACAGTTGGTTGGGGTATGGATGGTTGGGGCTTACATGATGCAAGGTCAGAGACTGGTATTTGGAGAAGCAGTTGCTTCATTTCATTGTTTGGGAGGTTCTGGAAGTTTGAAATGCATACCAGTTATTCTTACATTGACTTCAGGAACTGCCGAGGAGAACAGAAAGCTGTAGTACTGAGTACAGTGTGAAGCAAAAAACGAAGAGACCCAGCTATCCTCGTCTTTAAGACACCATGAAGTTTTGGGCACGTTATATCATCAGTGAGATTAACTTTTCATCAGTTTTCTTCTCTACTAGGAGGTATCATAAAGAAAAAAAGCAAAGATTTTCAATTGGTTGTTTGAAAAAAAAGTATTAATGTATTCAAAATACAGTTGAAGACTTTTTTAAAAGAAAATAAAACTTAATATCTTCGTCAGTTTTTTTGCAAAAAAATGGTTTACTTACATTTTGTTTTTCCTTCGCTTTAGAAGGAATAGTTTACAGTAAAGCCTTAATTAGGAGAAGGCAAGATGAAAATATAATTGCTCTTCTTACCTGCAAAAATGGTACAGGCTGTAGGGATCATTCAATATGACATATAGCAACTTACTCTACTATTGCAATACTAAAAATGTATGTCTAGTTTTAGCAGAGCACTTGATGCTTTAGTTTCAACACTCAGTTTCCTAAATAACTGAAAAGTAATGAAGAGCAGTTCTGCCAGAGGGAGGATTCTTGCATTTTGTTTCAGGGCTTTAATAATTTTAATATTTAAACTTCTTAAAGTGAAAAATACATGCTCTGAAGGAGATTCCCCTTTTAACTGGCAGAGCAGAGCTGCTTCATACTTAGTTGAGAATCATTTGCTAGTTTAATGAAACTCGTTTTCTGCTTTCTGTTATGCTCAGTGTTAGCAGGAAGGGTGATGAACATCCTTGTTCCAGTTATTCTATAGTAGTTAAAAATGAATGTATAAAGTAAAAAAGCAGGAGGCACTCTGAAAGCCTCTTGAATACCAGCAAAAGACAAATTCCAACAGCTTCTATCTGATCCTGTTCTGATTGCGGAAATCCAGATCTGTTGGTGTTCTGGACTCTGCACCATTTTGGCTTTGATCACTTTGGAGAATCAGGCAATGTTTGTTGGCCCTTTGTCATGCTGTACTCTAATTTTTCCACTTTTTCTGTTTAAAGTTCTGTTCTCCCAAGGATGGTTTTGATTCTTGCTGCTTCTGTCCTCCTCCTCCATCACATACCTACAAGGAGTATGTGCTTTTAAAGAGCTGCTTTAAAAATCAGAAGAGCATGCTTCCCAAGTTGATTGTGCCAAATCTGAATGAGGTCTCCTTTGCTAGCAGTGAGAGGGTGCTTCTGTATATTCCTCGTTGATTTGCCACAAGCCTCAGTGTGCTAACCTCTTCCTTGACATTAGGTACGGAAAACAGTTCTGGAATATAGTCCTATGAGATAAATGTTTGGGTTTTGTCTCCTGATATAAACAATCACATACAAAACTATCAATGAATTTCCTCAAAGTTTTTAAAATGTTTCTTACCAAAAATTCTCAGAGAACCTGAGCTGTAGAAGAGCAGATTATTTTAAGGGCAAATAGTTACTTAAAAGGCTTGGAAGAGATGCTAGGAAGAAATAGCCATTTTTTTTCCCAGAAGAGACAGGTTACCAGTGCGGTGTGTTGGGGTAAGATGTGCTGGTGCTGTTCTAGGAGCTTATAAATTATTTGAAGAAGAAAGTGAGTAGGGAGGTGAGAGCTTTCGCTGAATAATAGTGAATTAATCAAGGTAGCTGCAACTGAAGCTTCAGTGTTACTTCCTGGGCATGTTAACTTATATTCTCAATATACAGTACAGAATTTAAAGGGATCTTTGCTTTGACCCTTCCCTTCATTCATTTCTTTTTGAATACTTTTGGCTTCTCAAATAGGAGTACTGGCATTATTGAATTTAACTTAATGAGAAATATTAATTCACAGCTCAGTGATTATCAGAAAAGTAAATGAAATATTAGGAATTAGGATAATAAAAACCAATCGCAACACAAAAATTATGTCATGAAAAAAGTATTTCTGCTAGTTGTAAATACCATGCATAGTTACTTTTCTTCTATCTCAAAAAAAATACAAGTTTATTAGCAATTCAGGGAAAGGCATGTAAAGGAGATGCTATACTCTCTTCAACAGATGATCAAATACAGCTTTTCAGTTTGTTAAACAGGTGTTAAAAGCTAATATGATAGAAGTCAATGACATTGAGTGGTAGGTAAAAAAAGTGAAGATGGGTTTATTATTCACCGTTATTTCTCATTCTGTGATGAGAACAAACAGTAAAATTATCAGCAATAAAATAAAACAAATTGTTAAATAATTAAGCTGTCAAACTTATTGCTACAGGATATTGTAGAGGGCACGTGTATAAAAGAACTCAAAGCAGATTTTTCAGCTTGATGGACTGCAAGTTCACTGTTAACCATCAGGTGGGATGGTCCAGACATGGTTTCTGGCATAGGATTTGTGTTGCAGCACATAATTTAGATTATCTGAATCACTTAATACTCCTTTAAACTGAAATATAATTAATAGTCATGACACGAAATTGTGGTACCTGTTGGTTTAATACTGCCAAAAAGTCTGTGTTTTGAAGAATAAGTAAACTCCTTCATCTCTGTTTTTTCAAGGACGGAACTACCAGGACATTTCAGTCAAGTGTAATTTATTCAGGTTTTACAGCTGTCTTGAAAATAACTTAGCCAAGATATAAAAGAGGACTATGCCCGTTCCAAAATATTAGGTTAAGCATTTTACATGTTTCAGTTCCCTATGCAACTGGACATTGCTTTGATGCAAGTCCATGGCAATACTGTAGTATTGCACCAGTCTTTCTTAATTCTAAATGCAAAGGCACACATTAAGAAAGCGAAAGTATAATTAAAGATACTACAATTTAAGGAGTGTAGTTGGTTTCATGTTAATATTGAACATTCCGTGCTTAGGCTTATAGCAAACTCTAGGCTACTGAAAGCTTGAATTCTAACTTCTCAAAGAAAGGGAAAGTTAACTTTACTCAGACCAGCAGTGAACAGTTCTTTTTTTTCCCCCAACTTAATAGTGGGGTTTTAAGGAAAATGCGTACATTTATGGGAAGGGACATTTTTTCTCTTCTTTAATAATAGCCTTTTGTTATCCTGTGCTGTCTTCACAACAGCAAATTTGACTGATGGCTGAGAGCAAAATAGCAGCCTCATCAGGGGTGCATCATTCCTTTGTAGGGGAGGTCATTACACTTCTGAAGCATCTGCAGTAATCCATCAGCATGAGTTACTGGGTTCCTAATACCATATAATTATGATATATGCATGATTCCACTCTTTGTCCAGCTTGTGCCTGCATTTCTAGCTCCTACTTAGAGGCTCTTTTCATAAGAATTGCAATAAGTTCTACTTTTTGAAATGCTTATCTTTGAGCAATAGAGGAAGTATCCATATGTGATAAGAGAATTTCATGTTCCTTGCTTTCACATTCCCATAAGTGAGGGCAAGTGCTAGACAACTGAAATATCAATAGTAAAGGAAAATATCCTTCCCTCCCCATACGTATGCTCTTTGCCTCTGTTATCTTCTCATTAAGACTAATGATTGATAAACTCTTTCCAGTTTGGAGATTATCTACTCCCATAGTAATCTAAGACACAGGAGGTATCTAAAACTTTTAATGAGAATTGTTTCTGTCATTATACGACATCTTTTATGCAACACTTACTCAATTCTTCGGAATATTTTTAAGATACGGGTAAGTTATGTCGGTTTTTGTTTGTCTCTGTATTCCAGATGTGTTTTTATTTTAGATCTGAATAGCAGGTTATCTCGCAGCTAGTTCAGTCTGTAAAGCAAACCCAGCATCTATTGTCATTTTTTGCTCTGCTGAGTCCAGAAATATACTAATAAATCCATTCAGTCCCTCATTTCAACAAAAAATGCAAGTGTTCCTGAACATGTCAGTAAGTTCTTCTCTGTGGTTGCTCATATACTTGGCATCTGCACATATGTCTCAACATGCCAGACATTTATCTGTGATGAATGCAAAACTGATTGAAGATCTTACATTGCCAAATAATCATTTTTGGACATGCATGCTGCTTCATGTGGTTTCTGTAGTTCTATCATCAAGCTGGTTTCCAGCTCATGTTTCCAGAAGAGACATTTGCTGGATCCACTCTTGGCTGACAGACTGACTTCAAGGTCCCTGACTATCCAAAAATCAGCTCTTCATGCAGATATCCAAGAGTTGAGGCCATCTGTAAAATCTGCTCCTCATCTATCCGTAGTTAGGCTTTATCGATTGAACTGTCATTTTTCATGTATAATCTCTGACTCAGGGTCAGTCTCTTTACCACGTGTACTTGCAGCTTCCAGCTCATTGTGTAAATGATGAGCAGAGACTCAATCTTTTCACACAGTGTGCAGATATTTCTAATTAACAACAGAAGTGACGAGATTGAAATAATTTATTATTTTGAACTAGAAAATCATGTTTTCATTTAAACTGCGGTCTGTAAGGTTTTATAATACTTTGTGGAGTGGAGGAATATGATTTTGGATGGGGTCACCAAAAGGTACCTTACACATATGTCTGTGTTTCATCCACTTTTCCTAGCTATTACATTTTCATTGACTGGGCAAAACATTCTAAAAGATAGCACAAGCCTACATTTCTTCATTAGATAGGAGAAGACTTCTCCTTTGAACCTGAATTTGTCTTGGCAAATTGAGCTACTACATAGTTTTTTTGTCTCTTACTTATGAGCTGCAGCAGTGGACCTAATATTTCTTACAGAGCTAAGGAAGGAACAAGATTTATCGTAAGGAAAAAGATCTTATGAAACTTCAGCTCAGATATAAAGGCCTCTCTCAATCAATATCACTGTTGACACAAGCAGGATCCCTCCTGTGAGTTGTTAACTTATCCTGAAGGAACTTCCGATCCAATTTCAACTTACTGAGACCTGTTAATATTTTACAAATATGTTATCCTCTTCAAAGATTATCACACTCATTGTCCTTAGGCTTGATCTGCTGTAACGTTCTTTCTGAGAAATATTCTTGTCAGCCTCCTTACTTACCAGAGAAACAGAATAGATATCAATATGCATATTAGTTAAATACTGTGCTTGTGTTTACAGCTGATTACAAAAAAAAATAAAAATGGAAATGATTAGTTCCAAGGTTACTTTTAAAATGGACAATGAGAGAACAATTCAGTTGACTGAAGATGGGCATCTGGGTCTTCCGGTGTCCTGTCTGGCCAGTAGTCGTTGCTGTAGAAAAACAGTAGCCTCCCAGATCTGATAGCTCATTGTAGATGCCTCAGGTATTTTGAGGCATCTAAAATGCATTTGTTTTGGCAACTGAGAAAGTCCTTTGTTGACAGAGTGCAGTTTTGCTGACAGATAGACTCCTCCATGTTTTTTTTTTTTTAATTTTTTTCCTCTTTTTTCCTTCAGTCTTGACATGAATCCCACTCATTTCCCAAAGCCAAAATATTCTTGCTTTATGAAGTCCTCCATCTTCAGAAAATGTATGAAATACCTATACTGCCCCAGTTGATGCCAACATTTCAAAATTACTAGGTTGTCTTTTTGTGGTGCATAAAAAAGTGAGTGCTAAAAATGGAATATATGTATAGCTGTAGTCAAAACATACATGAGCAAAAAGTGATCTTCCTTCTTCTGTTCAATTCTACAGCAATTGTGATCAAATGAAAGCAATAAGATAAGCAAAGACACTGGAGAGAACTGTGGTGTTCTTTCTTTTTCTTTGTTTGTTTGTTTGTTTGTTTGGCAGTCTAGTGAAAAAAAGAACACATACCTGACAATAAGTGGATTGACTGAAGCTGGCTGTAGTAGCAAGCTGTGTCTGCAATCAGCTGCAACAAATGTCACAGAGTTTGCCTGATCCTGATAACATTTGGACAGAGTGCCATGACTTTCTCTGAGTAATGCAGGAAGCTGAACTCATTCTTTCTCTTCATCCTTTTGAATAGTTTTTAAGGCAGACATTATTCCAAAGGAGATGCCGGCATGTCTTTTCTTCCTGCTTGTTTTAGCTGCATATTCATCTAGCATGAAAGACCTGAATTACACTTTATCACAATTTAGGTGTTCAATGAGAAAAAACAAAACACCAAACAAACTTTTGATAAAATTGAGATGTTCCAGGCTTCTGTCACAAGTCATGTAGTGTCACAAGCTGCACAAGATACATGCAAGTGCCTCAAGTCAAAAAACGTCACAAGTCATGCAGTTGACATGGCATGAGAAATAAAGACAGCTGCTGATATCTTCAATAGCCACAAAAGAAAATAGGGTGATTCTAATGAAAATAAAAGATTCTATTTTTTTCTTGTAAGACATTCTTACGCTATCATTGTTCTCTAGAACCATTTGACAGTAACAAGTGAAAAACTGAAACTGACAACAACTGAGTGTTGATAATAGGAAGAACATTGTGCCGGTATATAAAAATGTCTAAAAGATAACTCAAACCAGCATCGTTTATCTAGTCACAGTGGATATTATAATAGTTTTCTGATAACGGTTCTGGGAAATGGTGTACCCTTACTGTGTGTAAAATAAGTCTCCTTTTACAAGGAAAGAATGACTTCAATAGGAAGAGAGTATGTGCCCACAGAGTGGTTGGGATAATGCTATAGCCTGTATATTGCTGTAGATAATCATATTAGGAACTAGAGATGTCTGTCTGAATAGAGATGTGTGCAGATATATGTAGTGTTTGAGTTTTAGCAACTTTTGTTGAAATTCTCTAACTGTGGTGCAAATATGAGTAAAATTGTTAGACAGTAAGTGCAATGACATGGGAAGATGTGTGCACTGTGTTTACTCATAGTACTGGCGTCATTTTAACATGTTACCAGAACGTTTTTAAGCATAACATTTTAAAAGGACTCTTGAAACTGTAAAATCACAAAATTAATCAAATGCTAACATCGAATTCTGGCAAGTGCGTGTGTTCAGAAATACAATATACTTAAAGCTTTCATGCTACATATTCCCTTTCTGTTCTGATAACTACTTTAAATTCAGGATCTGCCTTGTACTGAGAAATATTTTGCATATTATGAAGAGTTTAAGAGAATTTAATGAAGAATTTAATAAGTGATTATAAAACTAGAGTTTGAGTTGGCAGTAGAGCAGCTGAAAATGGATAAGTTGAGTATTTTTTTCCTGTATTATGTTTATGATTTCATTACAGGTAACTTTTAAAAAATCTATGACTATCAAATGTGTAATTGATAGATGATTAATCCATGAGAAAATGACATTTATGACACTTGTTAAAAGTCAGAACTCAGATGCTAGTCCAATAGAAAATATTAAGGTGGAAGTAGTGCTTTCCAGAGAAAAGAAGAATTTCAGATCCTATATATAGTCACAAGTGAGCTTACTTCTACAAATGCAGCAAAATAATAATTTTTGTTTCACAGTAACTGAGTTTTACACTATTCAGTGAAGAACAAGTTAAGAGATTTTGGTGATACTGCTGGTTAACACTGAGGTGGTAGTTCTGGTAGTCTGTGTTTAACCATTATCTACATCAGATAACTTTTATAGCTTTCAAATTTTTAAGTAGTCATTCTATTAAATTTTGATAAGTAGCACTGACATTTCAGTAGTTGTTCCTACTCATAAAATCATGTAAAGGACCTTCGTTCTTAAGGAAGGTGGAAACTTCTCTAAGTTTCCTGTGATCAGTAGTAGTGAGTGCTTTCCTGTGTCTGCTCCCCAGAGTAGCAGTCTCTGACTCCTTTCTTGTAAGTTACTCTTGATGCTCTTTGTTCAAGGGATAAAACATTTGAATAACTCTTGCTTGTGTAAAGCTAAATGGCTGTCATTGCCTTAATGATTTCTCTGTTATTTTTATGTATTCTTTCATTTGGTAATTTTAAAATTTGGTGGATAGAAGCTGTAAATGTTAGTGTATTACCACTTCGTGTGAGTCATCTCTAGTCATCATCCATAGCTATGCAACACAGTCCTGTATCACCTGAGTAAATGGAGACATCAGTGGCATTAGCGGGTTGTCCTCTCTGTGATGTACAATACCAGGCCATCAAAACATAGTTTTCAGTGGATTTCCTGGCAGTTTTGTTACTCTAAAAACACCTAGAGATTTAAGAATTTTGAGTTGTATTTCAGATTGAGTGTGATAATGTGCCTGTCCACACTGGCTGCATCATCTCCATATATTGCCCTATCTTCACTATCTGCAGCTGTTCCTGGTCAGCTTACTTTAGCACTACAGACTGTTTACATCAGCTCCACATTTTCTCATTCCTTTCCCTTTGTTTGCATCTCATGTCCAATTTCTTGGTTTCTTTTTGCGTATTGTTTCTCTGTCCAGTAAATCTCTTGCCTCTTGTAAAGTATTCTTATCACTTCTCTTTAGTATGACTTTTTATTTAAAGCCAAATGGCTTTTGAAACCACTGTGACAATCTGCCTGGCTTCAGTTCATACCAAAATTCTACAGTGAGCTCTGCTAGCTGGAAGGAGAATCTACAGCAGAAGTTTTGCTTAGCCTGGAGGAAAAATACTCATTAAGCAGTTTCAGGACATCATCCCAGGTTAAGTATGATAGAGGTAAATTTTCATTATATAAGTTTCCTTGATCTTTGACTTAGTGAAGAGTCTATGGTGTAGTTAGAGTACTATAGGAAATTAATACACTGTTTTTCTCACCTCAGCTCTCATTACAAATCCTGATTTTTTTCAATAATAATAGTTATAAATCCTGCGTAGATCTTCTCTGTTGTCATTGCTAAACAGTGGTCTGTCTCATTAAGAGATTGACTTTATCTGTTACAGAATTTCTCTTTCAGTCAGGAGAACCTTCTACTCATTAGTGCTTTTTCCCATACTTCAAAAAAAAGAAAAGATACAAAAACTGTGGCTCTGGTGACTTTCTGTTCTTGAACACTTTACTTCTATCTACAGAAGTAACTGATGTAAGACACGACACCATTTGATGCTACTGAGCTATTGAGAGTGCCTCATGGAGTATTGACCTCTAGTAGCGAATCTAACATAGTCTTGATGTAAGTGCAGGGAATACATAGTAATATGTCACTGAGAAGTTGCATTCTGGCTATGTATCTAATTTTACAGTAAATTCATAATGGTCTAACTTTTGTAAATAAACTAAGTAGACTTCAGCTTTCCAAGTGGACAAATCTCATGGCTTATTTCATGACACGAGATACTTCCCATGCCATGTAACCTTTTGTTCACTTGGAAAAGGTATAGTGTTACTTAGATATATCAGACTGTATTGCAATTCTGTAAGAATCCAATCATCTTTTCTAACCTTTTCCTTTTTTTTTTTTATGACCAGATAAGTCCTTACATGTGCTTTGTTACAACTCCTCCCAGTCATTTTGTTCACCTATTGCAGAGCAGAACAGCATTCTGATATTTCATCAGTGTTACCTCAGAAGAAGCTCCAAGAAACCAACTACTTAATATATACCTTTTAATATTTAATTTATGTATTTACGTCTCAGCTAGATTTGTTGATACATGTTGGTATGTAACATTTCCTGGGTACACAAATCACTTTTTAACATTTATGTCAGGCTTGCATTGATAGTAACATTAAGGTCACAGTATTTTTTGTAGCTTAACTGTGGGAGCACCTTATCAAAACCACATGGTGTCAAAGCAGCTTGACCTTTATGTAATTATAATCAAAAGCAATCCTAGCAGGCAGTTCAAATATTTCAACTAAACAAAAATACCATATCTTTGTTTTCCTCTATAAGTAACAAACAAGGTCACAATAACCTTTCTGGCCAAGGGCAGAACATTTACCAAACTTGTCAGGCCTTAACTTTTCATTACTAAAAGGCTGAAAATAAAGTATCATAGACAATTAATTTTTTTTTCTTCTTTCTCCAGAAATATTACATATTACAATGCAATACTACATATTCAGTGTTAGCTTGTGTGTGTGCGAGTAGTTTGGGGTGAGCTGGTGCCATCTAAACCAATTGATTAGCCCTGCTGTTTCCAAAAAATCTTTGTAGGACAGTACTGGAAGAAGGCTGTGGATTTTGCTGCAGTGACCTCTCTGTTGGCATGAGATTGTGTATGCCACCATGTGACAAAGCAGGTTCCTCAATTCTATGAAAATCAGCCCACTGGAAGTAGACTTTAGGACTACTTGTAGACTTGCCAGTGGAGTGCCTCTTTCTTGGCTTTTGTCCCAAGGATCTATTTTGGACCAGATGACCTCCAGAGGTCTCTTAAAACCTCAGCTATGCTGTGATTCTGTGATCCTGAGAAAACACCAGAATTGGATTGTCCTGCTATTACTTACACAGTTGGTTCAGACTGTGGCCTAACAGAGGATGTTCTCTGGAAAAGAGGGTAGCTGACCAAAGGATAAGTATCAAGTGAGTTATAGTCATGCTCTGCTAATTGAGCTAGCACCCTTTTCAAGAAACTGTAGAAGTGGCTATCTCACATACGTTGCATAGGTAAAAGGAGAAATGCTGTTGCTTGTAAGTGAAAGTCAGTCTTATAAAAAATCTTACCTATTTGTTTATATTTGGTGTTTGGAACATTAATATTATTGACATTTATCTCATCTGTTTAAAATATTATGAGAAATATCTGGTGTAGGATACATATGTAGGTAATAGTGGACATGATAATTATTAGCAGATGTCTAAGACAAGTTAATGTTAGCGATGTTGCCCTTCTGAAAGAGGGATAAGTGATCTTTGCACTTGGAATTTTTTGCTCGGAATTTAGGTTGTATTTACGGCTTATGTTTTTTTGAAGTTCTTGAAATATTTACGTATGAATACTGCAAAGAATTGTGATTTGTCTCCTGCAAGCTGAATAAGGACAATTCTTATTAGGTTCTAAGAAAGGAAATGTCGTTCGTAACATTGATCTTCTTGTGTATAGACGTACAAAGCAAACAAGCAAACTAACAAAGAAACACAAATTATAGCCTTGCCTTTTCACAGTGGCTAACAAGGTGGGATTTTTTTTCTTTTTGGAGAGTATGTCAGGTAGGGAATATTTTGGAATGTGTTTTCCTGTGCTAAGTATGACCTGGTGTGCATAGACCAATGGGTCTTTAAAATAGCTTATGAGTTGTAATATAGTACACATGTAGTTACTGTAAAATAAAACTATAATTAGTGTTGGGTATAAATATTAAGAGCAAAATTGTTTCTCCAGAACAGAAACAAAGGTGTTATTTTACACTGAGAGGTACTGAATTGTACTTCATATCATAACTTGAAGAAAGGTGTAGGCGATAAGCTATTTACCTTTTTGATCGTAGGCTAGAGAAATGGACAGGCTAGTGGGAGACCTAATTCAAAAGCTTACTAGCTAGTGGAGCCTACTACTTACTCTTCCAAGAGAATGGCCAAACAGCCAAACTGTAGATAGCATCATCCTGTCTTACGCGTTATAGCAACATGAGCTAACACAACAATTGTGATTTGGCATCAGTGACCTTGTTGTACTGCAAGATCTGGAGGAGACAGCTGTATTACAAGCTGTACTCTCTTTGCCCCATTTGCTTTCTCCAAGTGTCAACCTAGTTTTCCCTCATTGGGCAACATGTTGGTTGACAAAATTGAACTAGATGGCGCTAGTAAGGTGAAATCAGGACTGCATTTAGGATTTTTCTGGGTAGAAGTCTAAGACACCTGACACCCACTTTTCCATGTTCTGGGTGCCTGTTCCCATTGAACAGAAGAATGATATGTATCTTTGGAGTGCGCAACCTCTTGGCTCACCCCTGAGGAATGACTTCAGACTATGCAATTTAAACAACCAAGCTTATAGGGAAAATGTTCAAGAGGACTAGCAGCTTGCCTTGAGGTATTAGGGGGAGTCTACTTAAATGGCTGTCTCTATGCATATAACTGTGGCAGCTGCAGTGTGTAGCTCTCTACAGAGATTTTTGGACAGACAAGAAAGACTCTTGTCTTCCCTAGCTGTTAGCATTAGCTGAATGCATACTGCATATGTAGGACTTCTTTTAATGCCCTGGATATCTTCTAGCTGAGACAGGATAGCATTCTTTGTTGTTCCCAAGACATTATCCCTATTGGTCTCAGAGTGTTAATTTATGAAGTGATGGGTCCTGTGCATGCCCAGCTCCACAGGTGACAGCTAATTGTTGAGGCCAATACAGGGACAACAGCTAAATCTGTATGTCTTGCTGGTAGAAATAAATGATGCCTTTGCTTACCTGAACCTGAAAGGTGTGTAAGATGCCAGTACCTCCAGTGCTGTGTTTATGATAAACTTTGGAAATACCCCCGCTCCACCTTGTCTGACTCTTAAAAGTGACTCACAACAAATGCTATGATCAATATAATTTATTGCCTATGTGGCAGTCCTTGTGCATCACTTGTTTTGTAAATATATTTATATATAATATATATAATCATTACAGTTATTCCTCTTTATTTTTCTGTCTTAGAAAATAGTTTTTATGTCAGCTTACGAGTTCTACCTTTTTTTTCCAATTCTGTCCCCCATCCCACTGAGAGGGGAGGGAATAAGCAAAAGGTGGGAGTTCAGCTGCTTGCCGGGTTAAACAACAGAAAGATGGCTAGCATTAATGCTCTGTACATTTTTAGCAGCCAATAATTTTGTTTCAGAGGCATGCTGCATTTATTTTGCAGCACAAATTTCCTCAGTGTTTTAAAATCAGCTACTATTGTAGAGCTCTCTGATCTTACTCATACTGTTAATATACATCTAGAAAGTACCTAAAAGAAGGAAGTAGAGAAAGTTCCTTTATATGTATGTATTGCTGACATGCACATTCACTAGCTTTCCTTTATCTGTTCTTCAGAGTTCATCTACTAGGAGGAGACTTGGCTTTGAAGAAATTGAGAATCCTATGCTAATTACAGCCATTTTTGTAATTGCATTTTATGGCAGAAGATAAGGTGACACTTACTTAACTTCTGCTGATGTAAAAGGCATCTAGGTGAAATGGTTTCTGCACCAGCATCTGGGTGCAAACACCAATAGAAAAAAGTGTGCCCATGGTGTAAATATGAGTAAGGCACCTCTTTTATAGGAAACATAGGGTGAGTAATCTTTCTTTCATTGCTATTAAAAGAAAATTTTGAGCAGCAGGTGAAAAAGAGTCATAAGAAAAAATACACACTGAGAAAGATTTTTTAAATGGTATAGCCATCATAAATTAAGAACCTATACTTTTAAATACCTCTTTTTTCCTTGGTAAAAACATAAGGTCTCTTTTCAGGAATATTTAAGCATTGCTTTACAGCTAATACAGCTTCTTCATGTTCTCCCACTTTCCTTATCTATGGAACTACCTAGCTGCCTGATGAAACAATGTTTTTCCTTGTTTTGTTTTTCATTTGTTTTCCCTTCAAACAAGGTTGTGTTACATAATTGGATGTCTGGATAGCTGTAGTCTTTTATCTGAAGAGTCTCAAGCCATGGAGATCATCCACAAGGCTGCGTGTTAAAAGATTGACCTATGCCATGCATAATTTGCCACAGTAGATTTCAGAACTCACTGCATGAAAAAGTGAAATTAACAGCTCAAATAAACTGTTGTGTTCCTTTACTCAAACAATAGAAAGTATTTTCTTGAATCCGTATTCAATGGAATTTGGATTAATCTAATAGCCTCTTCTGCCTTTCTGTAAGCAGTAAACTGAGTCTTAATACAAAATCAAATACAAAGATTATCTCTGTGTATTTTAGCGTGTACCTGATTCACATAACCCTGAACATTTTAGTTAATTTACTCTTGATTGACTTAGGGATGTCTGACTGGTTTCTAGCTCTTTAAAAATGATCTTCTTATCAAAAGTTGACAATTTTCAACTTTCATTTCAATACTGCTACTACTTTGATACTTGCTCTTCAATTCTCGGAAAATTGGATGCTAAAATAAAAGCTTTGTTGCATTCTGTCAGTCTTTAGCATTGTCATGTGTAATTTCAGTTCTTTGATGCATCTTAAAAGTTTTAGATGCAGCTTTTTGACGTAGGTTTTTGTTCCTGTTGTTCTCTGAGAAGTTAAAAACCCTTAAGGAAATGAGATAAATCAAATTCTTAGATTTCTGAAGTATGTATCATGACAGCAAAGCAGTGATTAGAAGAACCTGATAAAGTAAATGATTGTATACTCTTCGACTTAGAATTTGGCTAGATGTTTTTTCTTTCAAACTTTCAATCAGCTTTTTGAACAACTCCATTTTAAGTTTACACTTAAAAATAAAGGATAAGTACACCCTCTATTTAAATGTATCTGTGAATTATCCCAAGAAATAACACCTTTACCAGTAGGGAGACTTTTTTCCTGTTGATTTTGAAAGTTAAAATCATTCAGAAATACAACTAAGGAAGAACATCAGGATAAAGAAGAGACTGGAAATATGACAGCCCTTTCAGCTGAAAAGCGAGAGAAAATGTTGGGCAAAGATAAAAAGTAAAAATAAAAAATTTGGAGATAAGCTTTGTGTCTTTGCCTATCTAAAATATGCTGTGTCTGACTGCTGATAGACAAATTCCCATATGTAATGCTGAACTGGAGTTTCACAGGCAGGGGTTTGATGAAAAGAGAATTAATTTTTGCCTCTTGAATGAAACCCTATGGTAAAAAGCTTAAAATTCATCTACTTTAGTGATAGATGCATGGTAGATAATGATATTTTGTTTTTATACTATAATTATTTGCCTAATTTTTAAATTAGTTGAAGCAGTCAAAAAGTAAATATGGAGTGAGCAAATTTTACCTCAGATTAAGTTCAATAACTACTCATCAAATCAGATTGTAAGAGGGAAAGTAAAATGTAATTTATAGACAGTGGAAGATAATATACTATTTACAACTTAGGAAACTTCAGTGGACTCACTTTTTAAAAAAGGTTTTATAGGAACTTAAATATCTTTTTAAGGACTCTGCTTGTTTTCTGGTTGTATGATAAAAAAAGCTGTCACATAGCTATGTAGGGTATGGTGTGATATAGTTCCATTGGTGGGTCAGTAACATGTATTGGGACCAATATTCTAGCCGTGTGCTGAGTAGATCTCAAGGCAACGAGAGAAATCTGACAGGATTAACTGGCGTGGGATACCTGGACTTCCCTTTTTGTCCTAAACTTGGCTTGGACTTCTATTGTTGCCTATTCTCTATAGGTTGCCTGCAGTTCCTTTTCCCAGGTGGAATACACGGCATACACACAGCTTTCCCTGTTTGGGCCCTTTCTGTTTCTTTAGAGCTCCCAGTGTGATTCTGTGATTATCTTACTCATAAAATCCTTTTCTGCTTTCGTCTTGATTTCATTAGTGCTATAAAGAACGTGTTAAACATTTGCCAAATGGTCTGCAGTGGCCAAATTCTCTGCTTTGCTATGGTTTGAGTAACATGAAAATTTTCAGATTTAACTGCTTTGAGAAGTTTCAAAGCATGCTAATTTGTAAAACTTTATTTTGGAGATTTTTTTAGTGTGAATTTTCAGTAGCTTCCAGTATTTCCTTCCTTATAAAATAAATATCTTCTCTCTTTTAATTATTAATTATTCAGTGTATTAAGCCAAACATTTAGATTTTTAGGTAGTTTATTTAAAAAGTTATTGCTTCTCATTTTGAGCACAGACTAACCCAAATGTAGCAGATTGATTTCTGGTAATTTCACTAACAAAATTACACACTACGTTTTTATTATTAGAGTTATTTGTGTTAAGAGTTATCTTAGCAGTTCTGTTAAGTCATGATTCTCTAACGACTGCAAGCATTCTGCCTTAAATTCAGTCTCTGTTTTCTCTTAAGATTTAATGTTAGTTTCAGTGAGGTAAGTAAACATCTAATTTGGATGACTTGAAAAAAGAAATAATTAAAAAAAGAATAAAAACCAAAAAGGTGAGACAACTAAAGTCACCCCATAAAATAAAAGAAAGGCTACAGATTGTCTCCAAAGACAGGCCATCCCTTCCTTTGATAACTGAGATGGATCTTACCCCAAGTTTCTGAAAATAATGGGAACCATCTCCCTAAATCACTTACACTATTCTCAGTCAGGAAGACTGATCTGGGGAACTGAATGTATCCTCACAGGGGTGATCGTCATGGATCCTTACTACTGCAGGTAAAACTAACAACTGTAATTGACTGCATGGGATTGGTATAAGAGTCATAGAATCATAGAATGGCTTGGTGTGGAAGGGAGCTTAAAGATCATCCAGTTCTAGTTGACCTGCCATGGACAGGTTTTCCAACCTCTAAATCAGGCACCAGCTCAGGCTGCCCAGGGCCCCATCTGACATGGTCTCGAACACCTCCAGGGATGGGGCATCTGCAGCTTCTCTGGGCAGCGTGTACCAGTGCCTCACTGCCCTCTACGTAAAGAATTCCCCATAAACATCTAATCTAAATCTCCCTTCTTTTAGTTTATAACTATTCTTCCTTGTCCTATCATTATCTGCCTGTGTAAAAAGTCAGTCTCCCTCCTGTTTTATAAGCTCACTTTAAGTGCTGGAAAGCCACAAGGTGGAGCCTTCTTCAGACCGAACAAGCACAGCTCCCTCAGCCCCTCTTTGTAGAAGAGGTGCTCCAACCCTCAGATCACCCTCATGGCCTCATCTGAACCGACTCTAACAGTTCCACATCTTGTGCTGGAGGCCCCAGACCTGGACACAGTACTCCAGATAGGGTCTCATGACAGCAGAGTAGCGGGTGACAATGCCCTCCGTCTCCCTGCTGGCCACCCCTCTTTTGATGCAGCCCAGGATACCATTGACCTTCTGGGCTGCAAGAGCACAGTGCTTGCATGGTTTGCACCATGCTTTTCATCCACCACGACCCCCAGACCCTTCTCCATAGGTCTGCTGTCAATGTCAAACTTCTTTCAGTCTGTACTTGTATCTGGGATTGCTCTGACCCAAGAGCAACACCTTGCATTTGGCCTTGTTGAATTCCATTAGGTTCATGTGGGTCCACTTTTCAAGCCTTTCCAGATCCCTCAGGATAGCATCTCTTCCTTCTATTTTATCAAATGCACCACTCAGTTTGGTGTCACCAGTAAACTTGCTGAGGGTGCACACTCAGTCTCACTATATACAACATCAGTGCAGATGCTGAAGAGTACCGGTCCCAAGATGAACCCCTGGGGGACACCACTCATCACTGGCCTCTGCCCGGATTGTTGAGTACCGCTCTCTGGCTGCTACCATCCAAGCAGTTCTTTATCCACTGAACAGTCCATCCTTCAGATCCACATCTTTCCAATTTAGAGATAACAGTGTGGTGTGGGACCATAATGAAGCATGAGATTTGTTAATATGTGACATTGTTATACATGCTGCTTTGCAGTTTTACTGCTTTGCAATTTCTTGCAGAGAAGCACTAGGCAGCGACAGCAAGTTATCAGTAGTGTTTCTTCCTGACCAAATGCATTAAATATGTATCTCAGTGTGATAAATGATTATTTTCTCTGAGGAAATGAAACAGAACCTTCACTGTATTGGTCCATGAAAATTACCATTTCACTAAGGAAAAAAATACAGTGTTTTTTATTCTTAGTTATCTTTTGGTAATACAACATAAGTGTAAAGTGTTTTTTGCTGTTTTTTTTTTTAAACTTCAGTTCAAAGGAAATTCACATGCTGTTAGCTGCCATATGTCTGTCTTGGAACTTTTTATCTCATCTTGCTAATTTGGTCCTTTCCCTCCACTGGATCTATTCTCTGGATCAAGGCAGAACAATCAGTTGTTTTTATGTGATACTTTCAATACAATTATTTGAAAAAATAATTTTAAGATCACCATCATATTTTTCATAGAGAAATATAAGTAAACGTGTTAATTTTACTGTTTAGCAAGTGTGGGATTATAGATCTGTGTTTGCTTTTCATATTTATTTCTTAATATGCAATTTAAAAATTTTTATAGCCCCAAATCGTTTTTGTTATGTTGATTTTTTTTTATTTATACACCCATACTCTTACTAAGCATGAATTCAGTTGACATTTCCTCTGTATTTTTTGTTAAACCTTATAATAATAAACAAAAGCAAAACACCTACTCACATTTTAAGGGAAGATTCAGAGCACAGTTAGGTATTAAGAATGTATAGACTATACAGAAATAATCATTCCAAATGAGTACAGAAAGAAACCTACCTAAGGTATTTAAATATACAACAAGTAGAAATAATAGTACAAAACAAACAAAAAGTACTGTCGAAACGCATGAAACCATACTAATACATTTAGGTATCTTTTGAAAAAATTGGCTTGCTACATATAGACCAAACGAGACCAGGTAATTAAATGTACTACAGTTACATGAAAAATTATTTTTTTTCCTTACACTTCTTTGCTAGCAATCTCACTGCAGCCTAGGAAGTGCAAAAAATGTGTGGTCTAATTCTTGTATGTGTCTCTGCAAGACTGTAGCTTGGGAAACTGGTTCATCATTGTCAGTAACTTGGAGTAATAAAGCTTTCTAATTAGTTTTAAAATTATCTAATTATCTGTGTGTATTAAAACTGTTTACATTTTAGGGCATGTGACATATGTTATCTATGGGATCTGTCACCTGGACTAGAGTGTAAAGTATCTACATATAGCATGGGTAAACATGCTTGGTGGTTGTTGCTTTTTGTTTTTATTTTCTAACAGAGTGGCTTGAATTGTAGAGGGTGATGACAAAAATTACTTTTTTTACTTTTTTTTTTTATTTTGAAAGAAGGGGATATAACCTAGCTAGTTAGAAATTGATTCTGTGTTTCTTTAAAGCCCATATTACAGTGTCCCCCTACAATGCTTAGTGCAGAGCATTTCATGTAGATCGTTGTATCCTGATCCATGTCTGTATGATTAAAGTATAGAGATAAAAGAAAGAAAAAGAAAACTGAACTGAAGTAGGGTTGCTGTGCCACAGCACTGATGTATCAGGAAAATTCAAGCTTTTGAGGTGATAGGTAATTGAAGTGCTGATGAATGCTATCTGTTCCCACCCCTAAACTGTCTAAGCTTCTCACAGAGAAAGTACGCTGGATTGTGCAGTGGTGCTTCAGGGGGCATAGCAATCACTGACAAGGAGGAGCTGAGACAAACCTCTGTGTCACAAAGCAAAGATGGACTGACAACTTGGCTAGAATCAGTTGGTACAGATTTATCTCCTTTTAATTTTCATTTTCTGTTCTTTTCACTTGCTCAGAACTCACAGAGGAATAAGATTCAAAAAGACAACTGTGACTGTTCTGCTTGATGTTAACTCAGGCAACATGGACTGGGGGTTAAATATATGGGCCCAGTACACCTGAATTAGCACTCTGTAAAGCCGCGTGGTAGTTGTAAGCAATATTCCAAGATACCAGGGTGTTGGCTGCAGAAAAAAGAGAGAGAGGTCATTGTTGCGAGGGGTTACCTTTGAGGAGGACTGTGAATGCAGGATAGAGATGTGGAAAAAAAGAGCAGCCAGCAGATAGACTCCTAAGAGTTGCACCACCTTCCAAGTAAAGAATTTCTCCCTAACATCTAATCTAAATTTCCCCACTTTTAGTATAAAAACATTCCCCTTTGCCTTATCACTATCTGCCTGTGTAAAAAATCTATCTCCCTCCTTTTTACAAGCTCACTTTAAGTACTGGAAGGCCACAAAGAGTTCTCCCCGGAGCCTTCTCCAACCTGAACAAGCTCAGCTCACCAAACCTGTCTTCACAGGAGAGGTGCTCCAGCCTTTTGATCATCCTCATGGCTCTCCTCTGGACCCATTCCAACAGTTCCACATCTTTCTTGCTGTGGGGGTCACAGGGCTGGACACAGAACTCTTGATGAGGTCTCACAAGGGCAGAATTGAGGGGGAACAATCACTGGACAGGTCGCAGACTCACACTACTGATTCATGTCAAGCTTTTCAACCCTCATTCCTTCTCCTCAGGTGTGTTCTCAATGAGCCGGTCTGCACAATGCTCTGGCTGTGACTGTCCAGCCAATTGTTTGTCCACTGAATAGTCCTTCATATCTCATCAGTTTGGAGATAAGGATATGGTGTGGGACCATGTGAAAGGCCTTGAACAAGTCCAGGTAGATGACATCAGTTGCTGTTCCTTTGTCCACCAGTGCTGCCAATCCATCATAGAAGGGCACCAGATTGGTCAGGTACAATCTGCCCATAGTGAAGCCGTGCCGGCTGTCTCAGATCACCTCCTTATCTTGCATGCGCCTTAACATCTCTTCCAGGAGAATCTACTCCATGATCTTCCCAGGCTCACCAACCTGTAGTTTCCTGAATCTTCTTTACTCCCTTTCTTAAAAATGAGAGTGATGCTTCCCTTTTTGCAGTCACTGGTGACTTCGCCTGACAGCCGTGGCTTTTCAGTATGATGGAGAGTGGCTTGCCAGCCACATCATCCAGTTCCTTCAGGTCCCTGGGATACATATTACAGTGAGAGGAAAAGGGTACATCAAGGATACTTTCTTAGGAAATGCTAGAAATACAGAAGGCTGTAAGTCATGGATAAATTGGGTATTGCAGGTAATTTTACTGTGGTCCATTCTGATTGGGACACTTCACTGTTACGCTGATTCTGGTGCTTTGAAGGATCAAAAAAAAAAAAAAAAAGGAACTGTAGGTCAGAGGCTGTGAGACATCTTTATCTTAGGAAAGAGTCGGTGAGTCTCTGGAATTTGTTTCCAGGTAAAGGGGCTGGTGTGTAACTTGGCTGTACGTTTGGTGCTGCAACAGTTTTCAAACAGATGATGGCTGGGTCTCAGCTCAGCTGAAAATGAAGCAGCCTTTGTAGGTACTAGAGTTATCCAGATAGTAAATGATCAGGTGAAGTGGGACACAGCTATTCTCACTTTAGCTGATGCAAAGCTGCCCAAGTGTGAGAAGTAAAGATGTAAAGCAAAATATTTTGACTGATAGTAGGGAAAAGGACTTTTAACTATAACTTCTGTTTCTTTGACCAGTAATTCTGAAACTATTACAAATCACAAGTTCACTAAGAAGAAACTTGATCATTTGCTAATGTTATTTCTAAAATCAAACCAGTTATCTCTTGTTCAGTACAATGAGGGCAGCTGACTGGAGCTGACTGCTTTTAGTTGCCTTTTTCTGTACTTTGTTTTTATTTATTTTTTTCAAAATAGCCTATCAAAATGGGATGTGTAATTGTAGTAAACATTGCTCCAAATAGCATTTCAAAAGAATGTTATACATACTTTTATTTCTTGTTCAAACTCATTTAGCAATTTATTTTCCAAGTATATTCTAACTTTACTTAATAGAGTGTCAAATTCTTAAAGGCTGCCAAAATTACTGATTTATATCTATCAATTTCAAGTCAGCAGTTTTACTGTGGCTAGTCCACATGCTGTGGTTACCCACAGCTTGGCCTCATGAATAATGCTTCTAAATACTTGATAATTATAGTATCTCCATACCTAACTTATGCATTTCAATCATACAAGAAATAGCTTATGGTCTATTCCCCAGCTGATTATAACTTCTTCTATATTAAAAAGGCTACACTTATAATTTGCTTGCTTATGCCAGATGGCAAGTTGCTAATTAAATACATTTCTCACGTGCCTTATTTTTCTGCTTGCATTTTGGGAAAGCTAATATCTCAGTGGGGCCAACAGATTGTTGAGGTACATTGGTGACATTAATAATTGTTATTTTACTGTCTCGTAGGGAATGCTAGCTCAAAAAAATCTGATGGTTCAAGGGCTATGTCTTGATCTTTGGTACTGAGGCTCTACTTCTATACAAGTTCAGGTCTTCAAAACAAATTCTTAAGAAATGGTTTGCTATATTGTTCTATTCTTACTCCTTTAGGGCTGTTTGAGTTTCTTCCACAGAAGGTGAGAACACAAATTGCTCTTATTATGGTAGTTGATGAGAAACGTTATTTCTCCTTTCTCTTCTTCTTTTCAATTGGTCTTCTTTTTGTCTTCCTAGAACCTCAGAAGGGGTAAAAATGTCTCAGCTAAATGATGAGCTTCCATTGTCTGCCTGATGATGACAGTCATCTTGATCCAGAGGGTCTGGAGTAAGCACATCAGTCTGGCACTCTGAACTGTAGTTCAGCACAGGAAGTCATCACTAAAACTACAGGGTTTTTTTGCAATATGAGGATACAGCTACAGATGCACACATTCCAAGGCCTGTTAAGCCTGTTCTACCATGAGTTGGAAGAGAACTTAAAGCCCATCTAGTCGCAACCACCCTGCCTTGTGCAAAGTTGCCAACCACCAAATCAGGCACTAGATGAGGTTGCCCAGGTCCCCATCCAACCTGACCTCAAACACTTCCAGGGATGGGGTATCCTCAGCTTCTCTGGGCAGTCTGTTCCAGCACCTCACCACTCTCTGAGTAAAGAATTTCCCCCTAGTATCTAATCTAAATCTCCCCTCTTTTAGCTTAAAACCATTATCTCTTGTCCTAACATCGCATTCCTGGATAAAGAGTCCCTCTCCAGCTTTCCTGCAGACCCTCTTTAAGTACTGGAAGGTCATAATGCATTCTCCCCAGAGCCTTCTCGAGGCTGAACAAGCCCAACTCCCTCAGCCTTTCTTAATAGGAGGGCTGCTCCAGCCCCCTGATCACCTCGTGGCCTCCTCTGGACCCTCTCCAACAGTTCCATGTCCTTCTTGTGCTGTGGACCCAGACCTGAACACAGTGCACCAGATGAGTCCTCACATGGGGAGGGGACAATCACCTCCATCACCTTGGTTTTTTTTATGCAGCTCAGGATACAGTTGGCTTTCTGGGCTGTAAGCACATAATGCCAGGCCATGTTGAGTTTCTCATCATCTGACACCTCAAGGTCCTTCCCAGGGCTGCTCCCAATCCACTCATCACACAGTCATGCTTCGGATTTCCCCAAGTCATGTATAGGACGTTGCACATGACCTTGCTGAACTGCTGGAGGTTCACACAGGCCCACCTTACCAGCCTGTCTAGATCCTTCTGGATGGCATCCCTTCCCTCCAGTGTGTCAGTCACACCACACAGCTCACAACAGAGAAGTTAAATAGAACTTGTCCTAATACCAACTCTCAAGATGCAGACAGTAAGTTTTCTGATTTAAATTGTCAGGTAACAGCTCTATGTTTGACTGTCACAGTCTGCTTGCTGATGGAGCTGTGAGTGGGTGCTCTGAAATAAAAATCCTAATGCACAGAAGAATGGACTCATTAAAAATGGTTTTACTCCACTGTCCTGGACGGAATAGTGAAGAATTCCATGTAGATCCAAGTATGCATTTCTGGTTTTCTTCCTGAGAAAAAGCTAGCAGTTGATTTCCACAAGCCAATAGTAGTGGCATTTCATACTTGATACAATGGAAGCATTATCTGAACATTGTTATAGGACAAAATCTTTCAAAAAAAAAATCTGCTTGGACATTTAAGGTTCAGGTGTTCTTTCTTCTCTGCAGTATTAAGTTAGGCAGCATCTTCTGTCTTTCGGGTACTACTATAGCAGCATCCCTCCATCATGTCTTCAAGTTGAAATATAAGCTTCAGAGGGCAAAATAGTCTTGCCCTCCCCAGCTTGCCCCTTTAAAAGGGTCTACAATGCTGAGCTTAATTATTTGGTCTTAAAAAAAAAAAAAACTTGTTTGTCTTATCGTAGATCTATTCCAGTTCACCTGTCAGGCTCATCCTGCAGCAAGCACTAGGTGTACAGGCAGCTCTTCACTTCTTGCCTCACAATTCAGTCTTTTTAAAGGCTTATACAGAGATAAGTTCACAGAAGTAAAGGAGCTATTTAATAAAAATATGTGAAGATGCAATCCAATTAGAAGATACAATTTCACAAAGCAAACAAAACAAAAAAATCCACCAAAACCACCACCACCACCAAACAACAAAACTGACCCTCAATCAGTTTGAATCTGCTTGGTAAAGGAGTGTGGCAGCAATGAGCTGGAAGATAACAGCTGAAGCAGAAATTGAAATACTGATAGGATGATTGGGAACAGCTCCACAGCCAGCTGTTCATATTCATGTATGAAAACATTTCACAGAAACCAGACACAAGGACCTGCTGTGCACCGACACACTGGGCAGTTGGATACTTAGAAATAAGTCCTTTTATGTTTATCTTGTCTTGCATACTCTTTTTGATATTTTTCTGTTTTAGAAGCTAAGTATTCTCGTTCATACTGTAATGAAATCTAGCTATTCTGAGTTTCAAAGCTGTTTTGAACCTCTTTATTGGTATTGGCATAATGAAACAGATGTGCCTTAAAGTCTTATGTATTTGGGTTCCTATTAATTTCTCCACTAAAGTTATATGGTGCTTATATTCCAAAATGTTGCTATTGTAATATTTCCTACTTTGTGTAAGTAACTATTTTAAACAATTGAATTTTATAGCTTGAAGAGATGTCACAGTATCTTTCAAATATTTCTGTTTATATCTGAACAATTAAGTTCCTTTGGCTCAATGTTTAGTTCGGGTTTAGAAGATGACATCCCTTTATGAGATATTCACCCTAGCCCTACACATAGGAAAGGCCAAGACCTCAGTCTGTTCAGAGATGGCTTGCTGTCCTACCCCTTAATGATTTATTAAAAAAACACAGCAAACATGGCCAGTTCGTAATGCTTGGAAGGAAACAATAGAAAAAAATTTCCAACAATTCTTGTTTCATAACATACATATTAGAGCCTCTAACAGCCACGGAAAGTCAGGAGAACTCTTTTGAAAAGGTGATGCTCCTATTTCATCATTACTCAAACTCAGAAGTTACTGACATGTTCAAGAACAAGAATTGAGAAGACCTGGACTTTATTCCCTTCCACTATTAGAAGTCCAGAGGTGGCTAGTGACTAATTATCTTTCATTTCTTCTGACAGTTTGTTAATACAGTTATCCCCCAATTTAATTCACTGAAGATTTGGTTGTATTTTGCATTCAGTGATTGCAGCAGGTAAATATTTGCGTGTGGCTTTGGGGTGGTTTTTTTTTGTTTGTCCTATAATCACAGTTGTTCAGCAGTAGAAGGCTTCTATTCTCAGTTTACTTCATTAATATTTATGAAGAAGGGTATCTGTTGCAATGCAATTTTGGGAATACAAGAGGGCTGGGATATCTTGTTTTCTTGGGAGGAGGGAGTGTTAATTACGTTGGCGAGATTTAGATCACAAGAAGAAAGGCACTGTAAATGGAGTAAGGGCAATACTAGCCAGATACTCTTATGACTACACAGATGATCTCTTTTCTGACTACAGTATATAAAACCTTATGGACAGACACCTTCCTGTGACAAGTAGTAGGAGAAAATCTAGCCTCGAGGATTAAAGTGAAGCTATTTTTTTTATAATGAGTAACTGTAAAATTATTGTTTGGAACTTGTTACTGAGATAAACTCTATTTTCCATAGAGACTAGACTGTTCTTTTGCCCTATTGTGTTCCTTAAACATGTGAGGGACTTGGAAATTATTTGAATAAGTTAGAGAAGTTGATACAAGTAGGACTAAAGGGCTTTTATGGCTGCATGAATTTCCATTTAGTTTGTCTTTTCATTGGATGAATTGGTTAAGCTGATAGTCATTGGTTTCTCCAACATGTTGTTGGCTTCTGCTTTGAGGAGGTATCAAAAACATGTAGGTTGTATGCTATTTATATTAAAAAAAAAGTGGTGTATTTTGATGGCAGAATATTCAAACCACAATTTATGTATTTTTCCATTGTTTTTTTCGTGGCATACATTTTCCAGTACGTCTTGAAATTAATAAATAATTATGTTTTTGTTAGAAACCTGAATATATAGGAGTTTATAATTTCTTAGAGTATGGAACCCAGCCTCTGAATCCTGTATCCATTTCTTCCTCTGGCTGGCAGGTGCTGGTAGGAGGAGGTCCTAACAATGTGGAATATGTTTGGTTTAACTAACCATTTACAGAATGCTACCTAACCTAACCTCTCCAGAACTATGTTGTCAATCACTGATTATCAAAATCCAAATGAAAAGGAGGTTGGCACCTGCTGGTGAGAATCAGGGCATTAGGATTCTTGGACTGGGACAATAATCACTTGAGTAAGAGGAAGACCTAGTTTTAATATAGATGCAATGAGACCCCATGACTGAGGTAATTGCTCATTACACTAATGTATTCTAATACTAAATGGAACTTCAATATTGAAACAGAAATCTTATTATGCTTTTTCATATACATTTTGGGCAAAAATTTATATTCCATTCACTGTAAACAATGCTGACGTACATGCGTAGTCCGAACAGGAGTGGGGTGTCCAGTATTTCATTTTTGTGTGTACTGTGATTTCAATCTCTGTGTTTTGGCCCATCGCTTTTACAATATTGTTGATTGAAGTACTCAGGAGGACGATTCAGGAACATATTTTGCTCATTTCCACATATTCCTGAAAATTTTTCTTTTCTCTTTCCATTCTTTACATTTGAATAGGAAGACAGCTGCCTTCAGATGATACAGAGCTCACTGACAGTTGTTCTTGCTCCAGTCCTACTTCATGAGAACTTCAGAAGATACTAACTGAGGTATTTATTTGTTCTTTTTATTTTATGCATTTCTACTTTGCAGGTATAGCAAGAAGAGTAATAGACATGAAAAATAACACAAAAATTCTGTCCATAAAGAGAGCTACTGTGTGATATTATCTAATCTCTTTCTGTGGCTGGGCACTATGTTAGGCTTCTTCTATATAAATTGAGAAATCAAGTAATAAATATGCCAAAAGCAAACTTATTAAAGTGCAGTTAAAATATCACTTTTGTTTTGGTCTTCCATCCAGTTTTATGGAGTCCTCAGCTTATCTCTAGGAATGCACAAAAAATTTTGCAAAAAATTGCTGCACATGAATACCCAGTTACCTATGCAATGCTTTTTTTGAACCTTTCAGAAGTATCTGACATTTTTAGGTTTCTTCCTCTAATACTTGCATGGAATTTCAATTAAAGAAGAGCTTTTGTGTTAACAAAATATACAAATGCTTTTATCCCAGTTTAATAAATACATACATAAGGTTAAATATAAAAGCTGTTCTAAAGATATTTATAAATATTTCATTATAAAAAACTTTGTCATTTATGTCAGATACCAATGAATTAATTCTTTTGTACAGAAAAGAACTACTTGATTTGTATAATGTAAACAGTCTCATAAAGAATTAATGACACAGAATTCATAAAAGCAAAAAAGTATCTTATGAGCCTGTTGTCAGCCCTGAATTTACGATCTGCAGCTGTTCAATGTCTGATAGGAACTTCATCTTCTAAAGCATGATAACACTGTGAGTGTGTAGCTAGAGAAAAGGAAACGTTGTGCTTTGAGAAATAAAGTTGTCCAGACAAATGGATGATGATTGCATAGCACATGTTTACCGGACTTCTATTGTGTAAATCTTACAAATGTATGCTTCAATACATTTAAAATTGCAGTTACCAGCACAGATTCTGCAGTATCACAGATTGAACAGAAAGTCTGTAGGTCACTGTTTGTATAGTCAGTCTAATGTAAGCAGTGCAGGGCTGGAATTCTTGTTTTCCGCATCTGAAAACTCAACGTTTAAATAACATTGAAGAAAGATGGATCACAATTTCTAAAAGGTCATTGTAAAATATGTAATATATGCAACTTTTTTATGGTTCTTGTTAGTTATGTGCATCTTTCTTAAATACCAGGAGCAGATTAACTTTTAGAGAAGGTTAATAATTCTTAATGTAATTATTATGTAAAAGTCATATGTCCTGTTACAGCTGTATAATATAATATGACTTTAACATAAGTATTTCCTTTTTGAAAGAGGCTTTATGTACCAACGAGCAGAGATTCTGCATAGAGTAATGTTAGTATTGAAATTGTTTATTAAAAAAAGACTTGAAGTTCTGTTGGATATGACATGTGGATGCAGAAAACAGAAGTTTTTTGTTACTAATTTTGCTCTTAATAGCTATCTATGTTAACAGTATTTATGCCCAAATTCTGTGAAGTGCTTCATATTCTCAGCTTTTAGTAAAGCAGCTGGGAATTGTGATCTCAGATATAACAGGTTGTGCCATTTTAGTATGCATTATGCATTGGTTATATATTACAGTGGGGCAGTTTGTATCTGGAGTCAGAACACAACCATTTTAGCAGTAGAGTTGGCCGCTTAAGTCACGGATTAAAATTAGCCACGTCTGTACGCCAGAGCAACAGAGTGGAATGTAAAACACAGCCAAACATGTGAACAAATTTTCTTCCAGTGATATTTGGCCAGGCCTAAAATATCTTCCACTCCCAGATTTGAAAGTAGTGGAAAAGTTAGTCAGATCCCTCTGGGGAAGTGTCTGATTGTAGTTTATTCAGAAGTTCACATTGTTTCAGATCTCTAATGTAAGTAACTTATTTTTCTGACTTTTTTTAATAAGTATTAAAATGATTGCATATTAAGATCAAGCTGTTTTTTATTTGATCTTTACTTAATATGCGGATATATTGAACCTCCTTCCCATCTGATTTTCTGTGCAGCATTTCAGGCTTTTTATGTCCTCGTTTAAGAATCATGTTACTAATCATACAGTTTGTTTTAGGACCTAAATTTAAGAGTTAATTATTATATGTAGTAATAATTTTAGATTCTGGTAATTTAAATATATTTGTTTTAGCAGCTAAATGCAATGTGAAGTTGCATAGTATAAACTGGCACTTGTGTAATATTAAGAAGCTAACTTTTACTACTTTTTTAATTTTTGTACAGTACCGTATGAGCATACAAATATGTTACAATATTACATAAATCTCTGGTTTTCAACAGTAAATCTCTGATGTTTTTAGCTCTAGGTTTCTCTCAGTTATCTATCATATACTGAAAGTTCAGTTTGGTGAAGAATGGATTATTTGCTTCTACTGAACGCTTATTTTTGATTTGACAGCCTGATCCTAACCTTCCATCTGAGGAACTATTACCAAAATAAGCTTTAACATACTTGAATTTGAATCTAGCTGACTTGAACAAATAAGGAGTGTACAACTGTGTGCATACAGAACTCCTTTTACAATGTGTGGTCTCCTTGGATTCAAATATATTTTCACTTGGATAATTTCACTGCCTGCAAGAAAATGACCAATTTGATATCAGTATGTTAGTGACTCATTATCAGATGATTTAGTGGAAGATACTTGATGTCTCTGCCAGGTGCTAGCACTGAGAATTTAATCATGGGTCAGAATGAGCACCTAAGTTCTTCCAACAGGAATGTGATTTGACTGCGTCAACACCAGTCACCTAGGCTACTTTTACAGAGATACAGGTGGCTTTACCATTCTATCTTAAATACATTTTTGAGGAGGTGATGAATCATGTCCTGGCAGTGTCTGCCTCTCTCCACTGTCTTGTGTGGGGGATCTGGCTGTTACCTGTGCGTGGTAAGGTGAAATCTGACCTGCATAGCTACATCCAAATGAGGGAACTATAGTAACTGTGTGCCACAGAGTCTTGAAAGTTTGCAGTCAGTTAAGATTTTGGTAATTTTGGTTGCAAGGCATATTCAGAATTGGTTCTACCTTGCCTAGGCTGAAAGTCTGTTTATTTTCTAAACAAATGTGATATTCACATACGAGGTGCAGTCCTTCTTTCCATTACATAATGAGAAACAAAGTACCCTAAAATTTCCTTGAGTGTAAGAACCACTGCATGGAGTTAAATTAAAAATAAAAGGAGCTATATTAAGCCCAGTATTAGAAGGAGCCATTTAAAATCTCTTTTGTAAACGTCTATGGCTTTGCTAAATAGCATGCACATTTTTTTCCTGCTTGAAAACTCCGTGGTGAAAGCAGGTTGTATATTAGTTTTTAATTATGATTATAAGGCTCCAGTATTAATTTCAAAATACTGTATTCATCCATTTATTCATCATCTGTAATAGATTTGTAATTACAAAGATATGTAATTTATAATCATACAGACTGTTGTTAGTGTTGAGGATCCTCATGGAGAAATTTACTTAATTTTGGGTAAATGGTTTTGAAAGAACTGTTGAGAGGAAAAACTGGATATATCATACAAACCCAAGCCTCTATCAGACAGCACAGAAAAATTATCTGAGCATACAAATGTCTTCTTCTTTGAACAGTTTTGTGAGATTTATTTCTTCCAGTGAAAAGTAATGCCTTCTGCATGAGACACAAATCTCAGCTCCTGACATCTTACAGTTTGTAATTGTTTTCGTAACTTGGAATTAAAGTCATCTGGCTTTCAAGTGAATTTGTTTCTCAAACTTGATTCTGTTAGATGTTCAATGAGGTGATTGAGGTTTTTCCTTAGCAGAGGTATTTACAAAGTTTTTCTCTCACACATGTCTTCTGGTATCTAATAAGGGGTGATAGTCTTCTTGCCAATTGCAGTTTCTTGGTAGAGACATGGAGCTTTCATCTATCTTCTGTCTCATTTTCATAAAGTTTATAGGAGTATATGATTTCTGAGACCTGTGTGTTCGTAGAATGGTTGGAATTGACCAAGAAGCTCAAAAACTATTGTAAGAAGGATGGAAAGTAATGGGAGACAGACAATTTAGACAGTGACACACTGTGATTACATATTTTCCTTTATTAAGCCAAGATAAAAGTAAGTATCATGACAGTTTCAATAACAAGTCACTTCAATATCTTGGTCACATTTTCAGCTTGGGTAAGAACATTCTCACTATTTAGTTCATCTGTAACTTTGGCTACCTGGGGCAGTCTTCTCATTAAACCTCTCTGTATATCTGCCAAAAGCTGTTAAACAGCTGCTGCATTTCATGCCATAGTTGCTTACGTTTATGTGGTGGGTGAAGTACTTCTGTATAAGAATGTAAAGAGGAGCATATACTTCAATATTTCTTAAGTGGAGTGTGATGTGTGATAAGTGTTGGATGTTACTGGCATTAGCTATAAAAAAAATGATTCTCACTAAGACATAAACATTTGTTTATGTGCATGTATGCATTTGTATAACTTGATGGTTGGCTATAAGAATCACATACATATACTTAATTTTTTAGCATTTTCTTTTTTTTATTAATTTTGTGTCTAGTTATACATTTATTGAACTGATAGTGCTGGGAATTATATCTGCTGATTTGCTTCATTAACTGATCTTAGCCATGTTTGTGGAAGATAAGGCCATATCCCCTTAGCTATACTGAAAGCATCTAAAATGCCAGCTATATTAATAACATTAAAATGACTGTCTTTCTGTATCAGAAGTGCTCAGATGCATACTAAAATATGACTTTAACTCAGAAGAAAAATTCAAAATTAGAATTGAAAAACTTACCTAGAAATAAACTTTGATTATTGAATCATTGAGTAAGTGAAGCATGTAAATAGCTAGATTGTAAAAGAAGGAAAGCAAAGGCTGCAGAAAGCTAAATTATTTTCTCCTCCTTTGCTTTATTAGAAGATTCCATCTTTCGATACCTTGTCCATCTCTTTGTGACTTTATCAGCATTCCCATTTCAATTTATCTCCATATTTTACAACATCCGCTTATGTCTCTCAAGTTTGCTTACTTCACTTCTTCCTTTTATCACTAGGAGTCTTTAATATACTCTACATTTTTTTTATATATATATATATATATATATATATATGTACTGAGTATACTGAGTATATAAAATACTCAGTATTTAATATACTCAAAATATATTGTGGAGACTTTATCTCTTTTATATGTCTGATTTCATATTTTGATATTTCACAGCTGAAAAGAAATGAGAACATTTACAAGACAATTTGCCATCTTGAAATAGATTTGAATACTGGTGGATATTTTCACTCAGAGGGTGGTGACGTGTTGGAACACGTTGCCCAGAGAGGCTGTGGGTGCCCCATCCCTGGAGGCATTCAAGGCCAGGCTGGATGTGGCTCTCGGCAGCCTGGTCTAGTGGTTGGCAACCCTGCCTACGGCAGGGAGGTTGAAACTCGATGATCTTTGAGGTCCTTTTCAACCCAGGCCATTCCATGATTCTGTGTTTCTATGATTTGAAGTTTCTGGGGAATTTTGTTCAGCTTTCTCTTTTTGATTCAAGTAATACATACTTTCAGAGCAGCCCGTGTACAAGGTGAAGTTCATGATGCTAAATCGTGTTCAGAGGAGGACAGCGAAGCTGTGGAGTGTCTAGAACATGTCTTATGGGGAAGAGGGGAACTGGGATTGTTCAGTCTGGAGAAGAGGAGGTTCAGAGATCTTATTTTGCTCTACAACTGTCTGAAAGGAAGTGGTGGTTAGTTGGGAGTCTGTCTCTGCTCCCAGGTAACAGTGATAGGGTAAGAGGGAATGGCCTTAAGTTGTGCCATGAGTGGTTCCGGTTGGATATTTGGAAAAATTTCTTCTCTGAAAGGGTGATGAGGCACTGGCACAGGCTGCCCAGGGAGATGGTGGAGTCACTGCCCCTGGAGGTGTTCAAGAAACATGAGGATGTGGCGCTGAGGGACATGGTTTGTAGGCATGGTGGGTATGGGTTGATGGTTGGACTAGATGATCTTAGTGATCTTTTCCATTCTTAATAATTCTGTTTTATGTTTTAGTTTATGCATGTTCACTTACTCCAGGACTGCAGATGGCTTGGACTACTCTCTGCGATTTGGGCACCTAAACTCTGCCTAGAATAGATTTTGATTCCTTAATTAACAGGTGAAGGACGTTTTAATGACATTTCTGGTAGGTCATCATTTGGTCAGACAGTTTTTAGTTCAATAAAGGGGCCAGGGAGTGATTTTTTTATTAGCATCTAATGTACAGGGGAAGTAAGTTCTTCTCTTGAAGAGTCTAGTTTAACCTGTAATGCAGGTAGTAAGCAATCTGAGCATGGACATAGGCAACAAAGAATCTTCCCTGACAGTGTATTAGGACCTGTGCTTCAGAATGGCCTGTAGTTTTCTTTAAATCTACAAGGAATCGTTTAGGTAATAGGCCTTACATGTCAAATTCTGTTTTCAGAAACTGTAGAATGGATGTGAAAGCTCTGGAACTAGTCGGTTGCTCAACGTTTATTGTCCAAATTGTAAATAAAACTGTAATGAATGCATAGGTAGCAGATACCAGTTATTAGAGCTTCCTGATAAAATATTCCAAGTTTTCTTATCTTCTGGGTTGGCCCTCTGATGAAATCTCAGACTACAAAAACTGATGGGCACGTTAGGCAATATTCTCAGTAACTGATCAGCAAATAAGCTGAGTTTAAAATAACAAGTTATACATGTGTTCTGTAGATATTTTTTCCCTTGTTAGTCCAAAGAATGACTTTAGAAACTAGGGACATGCTTCCTGGAGATTGCAACGTGCTTGTTCTTTGACCCTAGCTGTAATTGTTTTCCATTTTCTCGAAGAATCTTTAAAATGCAGAAATATGCAAAATGCAGATCATACTGCTCACATTGCAGTATTTGATCTAGTAATGTAAATCAAATTTAATGTAAACTTAAGAACTTCAGTATTAACTGCTTATTTCCATTTCTACTAAAATACGTTATATTAAAAAATCAACTTTGAGATATAAAAAGTACATAGCTGTTGAATGAGAGATTTTGTTCTCAGTATGTATTTGAATGTGTACATATTTTACATGCAATTCTAACTTTTGTTTATTTATTTATTACTTCAATTATTTGTTTAGCTAATGGGAAGATTAGCTATATTAGCTATTAGCTATTGCATCTTTCCTGTTAGTTTTAATCCAAAGAGTAGCATATTGATCAAAAGTATTTATACATATTACTATGTTCTTCATCTGCTGTGTTTTTGCATTACTGCTTTGTCACAGTTTCTGCCTAAACATTTGAAGTCAGCATCGCCTAAAAAGGCTTCTGCTGTACGTGTGTTCTGATGATTTCCTTATGTGTCTAATACACATTTAAATGAATCTGTTTTCTCCTGTGTAAATAAAAATGTTGTAGTAGCATGGTTATGTTGAGGACTGCTGTGCAAATGCAGCACATCAGTTAGTGTTCTCTGACACAAAAAATTCATCAGAAAAGGGAAGACATTTAAAATATGTCATGAAGTAGCATAAATAGGAATGCATCTTGCTTACCTCACTGTTGAAAAGGGAAGTGAATTTCAAATTTGCAGTTTAGTTACATATGTCTTTTCAAAAAAGGCACAATTAAGACTTTCTAGATTAAACACCAAATAATTCTTTCAGATTTTTGAAATCCTATCTGTGATGAATCACTGAAGTTAGGAAGGGGAGACATGGGGGCTCATTTTCATCTCTAGCCTCTGTATCTAGTTCCATTGTTGTTTTTTTTCCAATATATTTTCACCTCACTATTCAAAAAAGATTCACAGAAGAGCGTTATATCTCCAGTTAATATGTGTAATCATTTAACAGGGCTAAATGCACAACTTTTCAAGGTCCTCACCCAACAATGGACTGCACTGGAGAATGGAGTTACCTGTGTTTGTTTCTGTTTTGTCTCTGTACTTAAGTCTGCTGTATGAACTGGAAGTATGCCTCTGAAGAGACAGCAGCATTCTTCCTGGAAGTAGTTAGTATCTTCAGAAAAGCAGAAGCAAGCACAGGAAAAAGAGAAAAAGTTACGCCAATTCATATGCTTTTATGTATTTAAATAGAGCCGTTTCTTTATGCTGTCACAGGCAGTGCCTCTTCCAACACAGAGGACATGAAGTACTTCTCCTGAGAACAATATTAAAGATAATGTTAAAGGACTTTTCCTGAAAGCTCAGCTTCTTGTAAGGCAGAAGTTATAATGAGAACAGTATTTCTGCAAGACTCATTTTGGGCATGATGGTGATTATTGTTGTGTCACAGAAAGGATCCCACACCTAGAAAACAAAAACACATAAATGAATTTTTTTTAAGAATTTTTAAAAGTTTCTAAAAATTTTTGTTTGGTAGAGATCCACATGAGAGGATGACAGCAGACATTCTTTAATAATTTGTCTTCAACAGAGGGTGCTTTCCTTTTCTTCACATTTGTAAAGAACTTCCAGCCTTTCAGGATATTCAGAACCCTTAGCCAAAATCTCCCCATTCCTCCCCCAGCCCTGGACCCCAGGCATTGAGTTCTCTTTGTGATTCTGGCACATCTGTCCCACTTTCCTCCAGTATATAACTAACCAGAAAAAGAATAACAAATGACTGAAAAAAAGACATGAAAATGCTTGTGCCTGCCAGTGCTTTGAGATTCCTGGTGTTGTTTCCATTAAAGGAAAACTGAAAGGCCAAAAACAATTCTTGTTTTCATATAGTAGTCTTTGTCCTTAAGAAACAAAATTATATTGTACACAAAAAACTTACCTTCACTGCAGCTGAGAGTAACAAACTACAGATTTTGTCTGTAAAGTTTAATTTTGCATGGGATGCATCCATTTTGTCAGATACGCAAATAAGCTTCTTAATGCCGGTGATACCCAAAGACATGCAAGCCACCCTAAAGTAGTCAGAATTCTAGTTAATAGCCCAGGTTAGGAATGAGTTTGAACTTCTAGAGGTACTATGGGCTCGTTCCATTGTCACTCAAAGTCACATAGTCTTGCTTAAAGAACGAACATAATTTCTTAAAAATAGGTATTTTCTGTAGTTGTTGTAGTTTTTAAGACTTACTAATGATACTATAAATACAACTGCAAGAGATTTTCTCTGGAGGACAGCAGAGATTTTAATAGATAAGTGAGAATACAGAAATAGTTCCATAGAGCTGTCTGGAGATGAATGGCAGACTCACATTTCCTTATTTTTGTGTCTGGCACTTTCTTACAGGTCTGAATGTAGAGCTTTTTCAGGTGCAACAAATTGTGGTGTGAAAATATGGTATGGAAAGTAAGAATTTGAATGTCATGAAACATCTGAAATGTCAAATTGTTTGCCAGGCTGCACAGCCTGATGAAACTACCACGTCACGCACAACAGTTCACTTCCTCTGGACTGTCACAAGGTGATAAAACTTTTCCTATTTCAGATGATTGATTATTCCCTTTTACAGAGTCAGGAACATTCTTCTGAGGAGTGGATTTATAACTGTGTAACAGATGGCATTCTTGTTCACCACGCAGGGCTTTCATAATCTTGGTAATCTCCTCAAAAGAAAGTTACTGAGATGTCCATTGAATTTATTCAATATAGGAGAATAATTGCTGCTTACCGTTTTGGAACTTCTTACTATTCAATTCAATGTATTTAATTAATACCACTTAAATGTTATCACAAGCTCTTGTTAACACAAACCAATGAGGGAGAAATAGTTTCTGAAGTGGACAATAAGGACAGTATTCACTTGTTCATAGCTGAATTTCATCTGTTTGTTTGGAATAAGCCACATATGTGCTAGCAAAGGCTAATCCTCAGCTTTGAAGGCAAATGGCATGACACAGCTTGCATCTGTGCAACTAATTTTCATCCCCAGAAAAACACAGTGCTCTTTTTGGAGCGCTCATCTGTACTGTCCCCACAAAGTGGTCAAAAAGTGGCCCTGGCCATGCTTGGCAGGGTGCCAGGTGGCAAAGGCTGAGCCATTCCAGGAGGCTTTGCTGTCAGCTGAACCTACCAATATCCACAGTGTGTGCCTTAACCCTGGCAGGTTTACTGTTCTAGATGTAAGGTAGGGGAATTCTTAGCACAAAAAATGTCAGCAAATGGATGACAGCATGCACCAAAGCAAGTATGCATTTTATACTCTGTGAAAATCTGTGTGAACTTTCTTTCAACCCATAAGATCACAGTTCAGCATACCTGAGAGAAATGTTTCAGCAAGTTTTGCAAGTTCTGCTCACAGAGATAAAGCACAGTTTTCCCTGTAATAGGTTTGCGTCTGGAAGTGGAGATGAGAGCTGAGGTCCTTTCTTTCATAAGAATCTATGCTCTCAATAGGGTGTTTTCCTATATCTCTGCTGGTGTCTGTAGGGAAGATGGAAGAAGACTTGATTTAAAAGCAGAGGGAGCAAAAGCCAAACAAAGAGAGGAAAGATGTATGTAAAGACAGGCTCCTCAAAGAAGCAAGGGCTGATTCTAGTCATCCAAGAGTATTGGATCTGGGAGAAACGCTAGATGTGTCAGAAGGGCTGGAATTATCAATAAATTTAAAGGTTAAAGAGACAGAGGGAGAGGAGACACATTAAGAAATAAAGATAAACATGGAGTAGTTGGACAACTAAGTTGAGCGTAGTAATCGGGACCAAAGGGGAAGAAGAGTCAAAGAAGACATGAGAAGACTGAGATTGTGTAAGAGAAGAAAGGAAGATGGTAAGACAGTAAGTAGAGGAAAATCAACAAAACCTGGGAGTAATGCAGCAGATTGCAAAGGATAATGTCTGAAATAATTAAAAAATTGAAATAATTGCATGGGAAAAACAACAGAGGTAAGCACAGCTTTACTGGAGAAGAGCTGATCTGGTGTCTGGGACATATACAACACTCCCACTCAGTACTCAGAAGGAAATCTGGGGTTCCTTAGCATTATCACCATCCAACTATAAATAAAGTAAATAGGAAGTGCTCTGGTACAGTGTCTGATTCTTCCCTCATCCAGGTCCACATAAAAGAATAAAATCCAGTACAGCCAACAGTTTTACCAAGATTCAAGTTCTAGACCTAAAGAGTAGAACTGTGCAGTTGAGTCAGTTTCATGTGAATAGTATGCTGTATTATTTGTTGTTGTTCTTTTTTTTGTTTCGTTTGTTTGTTTGTTGATCTAGGAAGTTACATAAAACTGAAATTGAAAGAGTGGGGCATTCTAAAGGTACCAAAGTCAAGTAACTAAAAGTTAAACCCAAGTTGAGAGCTAGATCTGTACTACAAATTCACAAATGCCTCTGTAAGAGTCAAAGGGTTGTCTAGCATCCATACTATTAAATGCTCTTATTCTCTTAAACAGAGTAGCCACATCCTTACTATCACTTATTAATAAATAAATTAATAGTAAAACAACTGCAATGTTAGTTGTCTGCTAAGAATGTTTATAAAAGCCCTTTCCATTCCGTGTGGATGTTATGATGGTTGGCTTCAAGCAGAGAACAGGAGACTGGCAGGGGAAGAATTACTACTGTCACCTTCTTAGGTCTCTAAGTACATCACAGAATTGTAGAATGGCTTAGGTTAGAAGGGACCTTAAAGATCATCTAGTTCCAGCCCTCTGCCGTGGACATTGTTGCCAACCAGTCAATCAGATGGCTCAGTTTTAAACGTCAGTTTTCCTAGGATAGAGGGGTCTTGTGAGCTAGTTGTGTTCCTGGCAAATAATATTTTATTCTGTGTAGTTCAGAAACTGCTGGCTGTTGGACTACAAAGTTCACTTGTGCTTCAGTGCAAGTATCCTGGGCTTTAGCGATTTTGTTACAGGTGAAATACCTGAATTCTTTCTTCTACACTTAAAGGCTTGTTATAAACAACTGCATTCATTTTGTAAATAACTTCAGTATCAAAATACAAAAGTAATAGTCTGAGAGAACAAATATCAGATCACCTTGAACTCTAGTATTGGAAATGTACGTAGATTGCTCCACAAGTAATGCCTCCTATTTATTTCCATGGAAACTACAACAGATACAAAGAGCACAAGAACACTATTTCATAGAGCAAATTCTCAGCTACAGAACACTAGTTTTAAACATAGTCACCACCATTAAATAGGTGTTTTCACCAACCATGAAAGCATCTTTCTTTTTCTCAGAAAGATCTGCACCAGCAGTGGTGACCCGCTGGCGCTGTCACCACTGCTGAAACGCACCACCAACCGCCTCACTGTGCTCACACCCACTGTTCAGTCTCCCTAAACGTTCAACATGTGTTAGTGAATGTCAGTGGCTGGCTTTTTGTCTGCATGGAGGAACTCTATGACACACCTTTGCTCCATACATGCTTCCATGTCAAATGCCATTGTGTCAGACTGCCCCTCTGCTGCCACCTGTCACACAGCAACAAAGTGTAACAGAATACTGATGGCAAGTTTCAACTCTGCTGCCATACCACCACCGTCTGCCTCTGACGTCATGGGCCAACATCATAAAATTGCAGGGATGGCAGCAACAGTATGTCACCTCCTCTGGTGCAGATTTTTATTAGTGCCTCATGCAGGCTTGCATTTTAATGATTTAAATTGGATGCCTGGGATATGCCAGATGTTAGAAGAACATAAATTAGATGCTACAGATTGTAAGTATCACATGTTGTTTTTTTTTCTAATAGTTAAAACAGTTGTTTGATTTTACATATCCAAAGTTACAGAAAATTCTATAATTCATTATCTTATTCAGAATGTTGCTTACCACATTACTTGCAAACTAATCTAAGAATTCAATGCTAGTCTGTTCCAATGAGTTACCGTAATAAGGACCGAAGAGAAAGACCTTATCTGCGTTGCATACATGTGTGTTCTGAATAAGAGAATAATTTAGCTGTCACTGACTAAAAGAACTAAAATCCTAGTGAACAAAAATGACCTCAGTGAGATTGTAGTAAAAGTTCGGTAATTTTGCCAGCTATCTCCTGTCTGTTTCTCTTCATGGAGTGTCAGCTAATACCCAGATCACACTGTAAAGCTGTATTACTTGCAAAGAATAACACCCCAAAGGGCCCGAAGAAAAGCTTTGTGATACCTGGGAAGATCAAATGATCAGAATAAGAGAGCATGCAGTATTCAGTTCTCAGTGTAATTTATAGTCTTGTAAGGACTGTCATTTTGTTATTTATAGATGGAAAATGTATTAAATCCTCAAGTCATCCTTGAGCTTTTAATTTTGTTTTTCCTTTTTAGTGAGAAAGCCATTTACACAGTAGACTAAATGAGCACTGTTCTTATTTTCCATAAAGACAGGATTTTTATTAACTTGTAAGGTGAGGGAGAAGTGAGATTCTGCCAGCCTCAGTGGCTGCTGTGTGTGCTGTTTCTCTTAAGGACATGTTAGCTCTCTGTATTCCTTGCCTTTTTCCTTTCATCTGTCTTGAGATAGGTGCTGCAGAGCTTAAATTTATCATTTAAAGACTTGTCTGTTCCTCTCAGCATCAGGGTTGGATTTAACTGTGGTGTTACTTGTTCTTTCATTTCATTTAGGTGTTTTTTTTTTCATTGTGTTTATTTTGTAACTTATCTCAGAATACTCTGTTTATTGGTTAAAAAGGAGATTTTATTACTGAAGGATTTTTAAGAGTCTATAATGCATTATTTATCATTCAAGAGTACAAGTGATGTTTTAATTACAGAATATAGGATTATTACTGCTACCAAGTAAGTTTTTTTTAATAGTAACATTTTCTGCATTTATATTTAATTCTTATTTCCTCTCATTCTTACTTTCCTTTATTCATGAGAAAAAGGGATGAAAAGGGGATGTATAATCATCCTCTTTTGATTCATTCTTATATTTGTCAGGCATTGCTGAGGTGCAGAACCCTACAAGAACTATCATCTAAAATAATAAATGTAGGTGAATTGCTGTGTTTTATTTTCAGGCTGGTATTCCTGAAGTATGTCTCCACTATAAAGGGAAAATCTCCACTGTGCTTTAGGCTTCCCTTCTCAGCACAAGCAGTGGGAGTTGCCTTTCCCTCTTACACTCTAAGCCGTCCAGTATGCTCCTCAGACTGTACTTCCTTATCCTTCAGCAGAATTCTTAAATAGTAATTAGTCTTTTCTTTCCTTCTTGACTTGTTCATCATTTTCAGCAACAGATATAGGAAAGGGATGTGGGAAGGGGTAGCAGTGCACCAAGTCAGGTGATGAAGGATGAATGTTATGGCATTGGAATTGACAGTGTTCTCGCCACTAATAGCCTTTGGTGACTTCTGAACCCAAGGTATGCGGCTGTATGTGGCTGGAAGATCTGAAAGCAATTTCAAGTTCTGGAGTTCTCTGGAATTCATTTTCAGCTGAAGTATTGTTGTACCCTGAGCTAAGTAGAATAAAATAGAATCACAGAATCATGGAATGGCCTGGGTTGAAAAGGACCTCAGAGGTCATCGAGTTTCAACCCCTCTGCTGAGTGCAGGGTCGCCAACCACTAGACTAGGCTGCCCAGAGCCACGTCCAGCCTGGCCTTGAATGCCTCCAAGGATGGGGCATCCACAATCTCTCTGGGCAACCTGTTCCAGTGCATCACCACCCTCTGAGTGAAAAACTTCCTCCTAATCTAACCTAAATCTCCCCTGACTTAGTTTAAAACCATTCCCCCTTGTCCTATCACTATAAACCCATGTAAACAGTCATTTACAAATACTACTAAAATAAATCATGGAGTGGCCAGCAAGTTGTAAAAGAGTGTATATTTATAGAATCTGCACAGGTGGAGAATTCCCAACAGTGAGACTGTGCCAGTGTGTAAGCATCTTAGGCGAGCAAGTGTAGATCTTTGGTTTCTCCCTCCTTCATTTAAGAGGAAGGGAAGGTTACACTAAGAAGCCCCGCAAGGCTTAACACCTATTACTGAGACCAGAGTCCCCTCTGCAATGTTTCTGCGTGCTTATCAGTTACTGAGAGCTGGATGACTTAATCCTCTTCCAGATCAATTTGCAAGACAGTATAAGAAACTTCAAGTAGTTCCCTATTAGGACTGGAGAAAGAAATAGGGTGATGTGATGGAAGTTCTGCATATTCTATCTTAGCTGACCTGTTCATTTTTCTAACCTCTTAACATCCTAGACAGCTTGCTACTGGAGTCAGCATTCACAGAAACAAGTTGCCTCCCTACAAAAACTCTGGCAAGCATCAAAGATGTTAAACTAAGCTGCATCTTGGGATAGACAGCAGACTTAATTATTACAGTCCTGAAGTGTGTCTGTACGTTGGGAGAGTTGCAGAAATTTTATCATGTTGAAAAAAATTAAATTGTTATATTAAACTGGAAATCACCACTTTCTCATCTACATATGTTAGCAACATTTAAGTAGAACGAAACTTCCTGCACGCCCAGGAAATGCAGTATATTTATATGCTAGAGGCAGAACATCTCATTAAGCGTAAAATCTTAGTTAAGTGAATAGTAGTAAAATATTCCTCTATGACTGCAACATTTTAAACCACATTTTAAACTATCTCCATAGTAGCTAGTTAATTTATCACTTTGTTTTTCCTTTCTTAACCAAATCCAACTACTGCAGTTGGATTGCAGATATGTTGGATTCATATATTCAAAATTTTTACGAGGATGGAAGAAGGTAGAACATTTCTTGACTGTGAATGTATCCGTAACACTAGTAATTCCAGCACGGTATGCAAGACCGGGGAATCTTCATCAAAAGTAGTTTCTGCTGCTGTTCAGCAAGTAACTTGGAGGCAAGCTGAGGACCTATATGATAATTTGTACCTTCTATCAATATTTAAGAAACCTTACTTTATGTATTTGATAGGTAAAGGAAGGCAACAGTGTTTTGTGGAAAACTGCTGATTCAGTTAGCAAGACCCAGGAGAACATGCAAGTCTATGACCTTGAAATTGAGAGAAAGACTGAATTTACTGAGTCTAGAAAGCTAGTTAGTAGGTTCTGGGAGAAAAGTTTAGACTAATAAATGGGTAATTGAAGACCAGGACTTCCAATCTTTTAAATATTTTTACTCCTCGGTGCAAGGCCATGCAGAAAGAACATGATTAAGGCGGAATAGAAGGTATGAGTAACAGGAATGGCATTTTCATTTTAACAGAAACGGAACCAGGTGTATGATACTTTAAAAAGGTTAGAGCTTTTTAAACAAGACTGAGGGAAAGCTGACAAATGCAGAGGAACACATTTTGGTGTGATATGAAGAGAGAAGTCAGAAAAACCACATATCCCCATCTATAGAATAAAACATAAGATGACAGTATGAAATTGTGTAGAAGAATGAGAAATAAAGGAAAGCTATACATGTTTCTGTAGCTTCAAAATAAGATAGAATAATTAAAATGCTTTGCTTTAAGCTAAGAAACTAAATGAAGTTTAATAGTCGTATTAAAAATGTAACTGAAAAATATCATTGGGTAACACTAAGATAAAAGCATATGGGAAATACGGAATGGGACATGCAAGTAGTAGTGTGTTCACAGAAGCTGGCTTCAAGGCAGATTGATAAAGCAATTATATCAATTAGATAAATTCCTCATAGCTTGAATTGTGTGAGCTGAATAGAATAATAATGGTATCATTAATAATATGAATATGATATTCATGTTGTGTTATTGTTGGATATATTAATATGATCATTATTAGTCATTATTTATTTAATAAATAGTTAATTAAAACTAAATAATAATATTCAAGGCTACGATGCCAGTGATCTTACCAGAGTTTGCTGTAGTAGAGCAGAAATGATAAGAGAAGAAAACATTTTTTTCTTTTACATCCATGTTATAAATGTTGTAAGTCCAATAATCAGACTACAGTTTCCAGTCCCATCAGTGACTGTTTTCAGGAGCAGTGTATCAAGAAGCAGAGTCATTTCCTGACTTGGTTCTGATCAATGCACAGAGTTTCTTTCATATTGTTGTCAAGGGGTGTATTGAAACAACAACAATGTTTATGTTAGAGCAGATGTCTTTGATGGAGCAGCCAGAGCCAAAGAATCTTAACCATTGTTCTTAACTTTAAAAAGGGACATTACATAAAGAGGAAGCAGTCTGTTAAAAGGAAGCAAAATTTTGCATGGTGACTATTTCAAAATATTGTGTTGGATTCTCATGGTAAATACATACTAAAAAGACGTTTGGATGAACCAAGAGGGTAAACCAGAATAGCTAAGTGTAAGTGCAAGAGAAGTTATTAGAAGTAATAACACATTCGTTGTATCACATGGGGAAAACAAAGATAAAAACTCCATTAGGTCAAATGTAAAAACACAGTAGAGGAATCCAAACAGTATTTTAGAACTTGAAAAGAAAAAGAAATCTTTTTCTTAAATTACATCTGTCTAGTCTTGCTTGGTCTTCTGGTACTGAATGAAGTATGACAATGATTTTTTCAGATTTAATTAATGTTTGGAGACTATATTAAGGGAGGAAAAATAAATAAAATGGAAAAACTAAAAAATTTAAAAATATTTTTACTGTTAGTGATATTGAAAAGTACACCGATATTCAACAAATAATAATTTTTAATATAGCCCATCATCCTATGCTGTCAGTGACTACCTTTCATCTATTACAGCAGTACAAAGCTGTTAATTATAACCTTCTCAAGGTTATTACGTACATTTTCACTGCAAGGTCTGAAAACAGTTAAGTAGGCCACGTGAATTTCTCTGCCCATTTCCACAAATTATGCATCAGGGATCCAGCTCTTTCAAGTTGGTGACATTAGTTTTCAATTCAAACTAATATACCATATAATACTACATATATATAATCATAGCAAATCAAAGCCAGGTAAGATTATAATACATGTTGTTGGAATGAGAGAAGTTTGAAAGGAATTAGAAACCTTTCATCTGGTCATGAGAGTTTGAGTTTCCCTATCTGTCTGAATTTGAATTGGAAGCATTTCCATGTGGGTTCCAAAAGTTCCTGATCACTCCTACTTTTTCTGTCAATGACAGGTTTTTCGTCTGGAAGGAAAATGCTACAGCAGCACTAAGCTATTTGTATTGCTTGATCAGGAAATTTTTCTGTCCCCACAAAGGCAGTAGAATGCCTTTTATTGCATGCCTGAATGCCACCAAATTGTGAAGTCACTCTTAATGTACTTCTGATGTTCATGCTATATAATAATACACATCTACCCTGATGTGTTATATAAAAGCTTTAATGAAGATAATGTTCCATAAAGATACTTTATGCAGACTGTAAAATAGTTCTCGCTTGCCTGAGTTGACATGTGGTTTTATTTCACTTTACAGTTTGTTTATAATGACAAAAGAATTTGGGAAAGGTTAAAATGATTCAGATGGTCTTTCTACTAATTATTTTAGTTTTGTACTCTATCCCCTCTTTCAGCCTCACACACGTAGTCTTCTTGCATGTGAAAAATATGCTTCATGTAAAAAGAGGAGAAGCTCCAATGACTGAGGTTTTTTTTTTTAAAAAGAATGCGTATAGTATGAGCATCAGTGCTGCAAATTTGTTCACGAGACTTCACCAGTTCTTCTTAACTCTGATTTTAAAAGGAATCTTGAGTGCTAAGCTTTTCCTCTCCTTGCTGAAAGTCCCAGTAAGGTTACAGACAGTCCAAAGATATAAAATGCTAATAATTGTATAATTATCAATAGAATTATATTTGTTTACTGTATTAGTAAACTGAAGTAGTTTTATATTTAAAATTTTGCTTTCCAAGTGCTTATTATTATTGGTTGCTGAATGACAGAATGACAAAGTACTTTATTAATACAGATCATAGAATAATAGAATGGTTTGGGTTGGAAGGGACCTTAGAGATCATGTAGCTCCAATGCCTTGCTATAGGCAAGGACACCTCCCTCTAGACTAGGTTGCTCAAAGCCCCATCCAGCTTGGCCATTAACACCTCCAGGGAGGGGGCATCCACAACCTCTCTGGGCAACTTGTTCCACCCTCACAGTGAAGAATTTCTTCCTAATATCTAGTCTAAATCTACCCTCTACCAGTTTAAAGCCATTTCCCCTTGTCCTGTCACTACATACCTTTTTTTTTTTAACTTTTTTTTTCAATTCAAATTAAAAAAAAAACCACAAAAACAACAAAAAAAAAAGCACTGGGATTTCTTATTTCAATTAAAACAGTATTTTGTCTTCTAGTAATCGCTACACATAACTAATTCCTGAAAATAATGTGACTTAACTCATGCTTGCTCTCTCAAGCAGGCTTACTGTCAAGTTTGCAAATCCAAAACCCTGTCTTCATTAAATATTCCAGAGCTGGTGGAATAGCTTTTGAACTTGAGGCCCAAACTGACCTAAAGGCAACAGTAATATTAGTGGTGGGCGGTCTTTCAATATCTAAATATTAATGTTAAAAAAGTCCTGGATTCCTGGGCCTCTGCATCATGGTAATCACAGAGGCTAGTCTCCAAATCTAGCTTTGTAAAAGAATGGAATAGATTCAAGGAAATGTTCTTTCATGGCTGTACATTTCCCGAGGACAGTTTTAGTATCATAGTGTAAAGAATATGCAGCTATTTCGTCAGCATCTTACAAATGTGCTCCCACAGGCACGAATTTTGTGTGCTACATGCAACATTTTCAAATAACAGACTTAACCAGACAGCTATGAGATCTCCCTGTTTAGGGCTTTTCCTTTCAGTCCAGCTTCTTAAAACAGCTCCAGGCTATAACAGAATTTCTCTTTGATTTCTCCAAGCAAATCTAAGATTATTCTATGTAATTTCTTCTCTTAAAAATCAGTAATACCACCATCCATTACAAAACTCAGAGTTGTTGATTCCTCCAGAAAAGAAAGTCCAAGAGTATAAATTCTTGTAGAATTTCACCTTTAATTGCTTGTTACTGGGCTACTAATTCTCTTAGAAATCATGAAACATATTAATTAGAAAAGTTATATGTTTTTCAAAGCAGGCCATTGCCAAGGCCAGCACTATCCATTTGTTAGGACCAAAGCAATTTCCAGCAGTACTAATGCACAGGAGCAGTGGAACCATTTTCTGTCAAGACAAAACAATTTGTGCAGGGACCAAATCTGCACTGGGAGATGTCCCCTGTGGAATTTCTGAAGGGCTGAAAGCAATCACAAAACTCATAGTTTTTTGGTGAAATGCATAATGGATTTTAACCTTGCCTCATTAAACAGCAGTACATAATAGATTATGTATAAAAACCCTCCACTCATACAATACACATTCTACGACAGAGTGAAAATGGAACTGAGGAAAACAGGAATCCAAAGAGTCCTATCTTCTTGTTAAATTAAATGCTTCTGGAAATCATTCCTGTTGCAATTAATTTGACCAAATGCTTACGTCTAAAGTGCGTAGGTGTGCGGATATGAACAAGTCATCCCAGGCACTCTTTATTTCTCTTTTTATGCAGAAAAGTTAATCACATTTCAGCTGCAGATCATTGGATGTCTAAAATACGGATCTAAAATAATTCAGTTAAAAAATTCCTAGCAGGGGTGGATTTATCTTATTGACCATAAAAAGAGTCCAAGTTGGCTGGCTCAGGTACTAAACTGTTGATATTTCATGGTGAGATGAATCCCAACCTCAGAGACCACTGTGGTAAGACTGACATAAGAATACGAATACCTGATAATTAATTTATTCTTTATCAAATTATGTTTCTACTGAGAAATTTATCTTAAAGATGTAGGGAACAGCCACACAAAGGAAAAGCCTAGGTGCTCCACCTAAAGACTTTCTGAAAGTTCAGCTAACTTCATGGGATTGTGCAGTTTCTGAAGAAAGATCCCTTTTCCTACAGCCCTACTGAAATAACCCTATAAGTATTCTTAGAAGATGATGGTTTTTTTCTCCTCAAAACCACAAGCAGTCTGTCTTGTGAAGAGAATTTCTGTTACTATGGAATTTCTGTAGCTGTCATCCATCTTGTTTCTTGTTATACTGACATTTACCATGTGTGTGTACTAAAGGAAACAGTAAGAGACTCAGAGGATCTGCAGTGTTAACATATTAGGCAGTTGTATGATACTGTATCTGAGCAAAAACTCTGCAAGTTATTTTTCCAAGTATATCTGTTTTTGTCAGAAGTTAGCAGTTAATGCATCCTATGCTGTAAGTTTTCAAGAGAGATTTACATGAATGCAAAGGAAAAAAAGTTTTTCTAAGTATGTTGTGAAGTCTATCATATGTGTAATTGTCCCAGTTTGTCTCAGTTGGCAGAGAATGGTAAATTAGACTTAAAATAGAAAGCTACATCTGTGTTAGTGACTTGATTTGTTATATAGTGATTAGCTGGACAACCTCAAAGAAATAGTAACTCATATATAGACAGCATCTTATAATCAGTACAAGGTGCTTGAACAGTGCACAGAACAGGAAAATACAATGTGCTAGTTTTAAGCAAATGCTGTTCACACAGTGAGTATTAATGCCATCTTGTAAATCTGAATTGTTTTGCAGTAATGTTAGAATAAGTTATTTCAGAATCTGTTATTCTCCACTAATACGTCATTATACCATCTTCAGTATTTTACACAGAAGAAAACATTCGTCTGCACAGTATCATGAGCAGCTGGGACTGATAACAGCAACAAATTAATGAGACCATTGCTTTAGCACAGTTACATTATGGACTGCTGATGATCAAGTCTCATTTTTATTATGAATAAACAGCAGATTATAGCTTTTGAAAGATTTTTTAATGTAAATGCAGAAATAAGATGAACACTGCATATGTACAGATAGTACGTAGGCTTCTGTTTAATTGTAAACATATATTCTCTTGTTTGTAGCATGATAGGAAGCTCTAGAAACAAAAAATGACGTGTTTCTTAAAGTTGGGGGTCAGTATTGAGAGCCACATGTTACAGACATAGGATGACTCTGCAGGAGACCTGAAGGAGCCTCTTCTGTGACTTAGAATAATTCAGCAGCAGAGCAAGGATGTAATTTAATCACGTTTTGAAAACTCTGTGTGCAGAGCACAGTGATCTAATTCCCAGGAGTAAGTTCTGAATTGAGAGGAGAGCTCGTGTGGAACCTATCTGAAGGCACTCTCATCTAGGAACATTACACTGTAGAAAAGCTGACTGCTTTTTGGATGCACAGTGCCTGTGAATATACGTAGCTCATAGGAAGTACTTTAAATACCTGTTTTCTTTTGGATTTCCATGGTTGTTTGTTGTGAGGTTTTTTTTGTTGTTTTTTCTTCATTTTATAGCAGTGGAAATGAGACAGATGTTACCCACTGCTGTTCTTGATAAGCAGCTTCAGCTGCTGAGATTTTATTCTTGTGTCTGAAATGCAAGTTTTAATGAATTTTTTGAATTCTTGGTGATCTCTGTGCTGGAGAGGTGGAAATTAGTAAATATCCCCATGTCTTAAGGAAGTGCAGTCTGGTAAGATTTCTTTAAATTCAGAAAATAAGACCTGTAATACGCAGTGGAAGAAGTTGTATAAATAATCTAAGTAATGTTTTTACTGATGATATAACTGGAAAGAATATGTAGAAGCGTTTTTAAACCTGAACTTGTCAAGACACCTCTACCAAGTCTAGCAGCATTGTTACAGTGCAATAATTTTGTCCTATGAGCTGTAGATTAGATCCTATTAAAATTTTTGTGAAGGAAGAATCAGACTGTTAGAAAAAAGTAGAGGAAACTGTTAGCATACTATATAGGATAAAATAAATTTGAGCCTTCTGAAAAGAATAATTGATACAGTTCATGTATTGAAGCATTATATTGACTATACCAAAAAGTTATATCTTTAATTTGAATGAGATATGATGAAAATACTTTCCAGCTAAAATCATAAGAGTTTATAGTAACTTGCTAGTACAATTAAATCTTAATATTTTCCTTTTTTTTTTACATATGTATATTTAATTTAACTCAAATAACTAAGCAGTCTCTTTTTTTTCTTTACATAGCAGATGGTACGTGAACAATACACTACAACAACACCAGGCACCAGCCTAGAGAGGCCAAAGAACGAATATGTCTACAAAATTGGAATTTATGGTTGGAGAAAGCGTTGCCTCTATCTGTTTGTTCTTCTCCTGCTGATCATCCTAGTTGTGAATTTTTCTTTGACAATTTGGATTCTTAAAGTAATGTGGTTTTCTCCAGTAAGTGTCCTTATTAATTTCCCATTATTTTCATACTCTCTTCTTTTTCCTGCCTCACCACTCCCCTTATTTCACATGTACATTGGCTTTTCTGTGTGCAATAGATGGTTCTTTTTTCTTCCTTCCCAACTGTAATTTGTACTTTGGCTGATATATACATATAAATACACACATGGTCTATCTTTGAACATACATATCTGTAATTTCTGTATTAGTAATAACCTTTTAAATTATTGAGGTTATTGGTACCTTTTATTGAAGTGGATTCTAATCACTGTGAAGACAAATGTATTTTACTGTTGTCTCACAGTCTCTGTTTAGTTTATATTTTATAAATACATGTGCTGTAATTTTTCTCTCATAGATGCTGTTTTTTTTCTTAGTTTCCTTCTCCTATGTATCAGCATCCAACATTTAACAATTTATTTGACCAATTAATTAAAGCTCAGAGGTAATTATTACTACGTCATGCCTGAGGCTAAGCAGATGTATTATTCAGGAATAAATGTAATAATTTTCCACTGTCATATATGTTTTAATATTTATAATGTAATTTTGGGTGTTGTCAATTGAAGGGTAACTTACAGAAGTCTGCAAGATGTAGCTTTAGTCAGAATGCAATAAAACGCATCACTGAATATTGAAGCTGAGCTAATTTGTCCCTAACATAGAGTTGTGATGCACAGATGATATGAATAGGCTTGTTACAAGAAAAACAATAATAGTAAATCCTTACAGCTCTGCCCCTGCCGCTGAAGAAAGAATGTTGTGGAGAAAATTCCCATTATCTATCATTATTACGCTTCTGTCACTAAATGAAGGGTATTTTATCTTCTTAGAACCATTTCTATACTCTACACTCTCTTGCTATAACGAAAGTAGGTTAATTTTAAGTGCTACTTACAGATACATTACTGCTGCTTGAATTCCCCTCTAGTTTCTTCCCCCACATAAATTCTTTTCAGCACTGTTACTGCCATACAGATTACAGTGTGGAACATCTTAGATCACATATAATTTTTCTGTTAGGCAGTTCATATGGAAGATGAGCACTTAGTGCCTGCACATCATGAATCACAAAGAGCATGAATAATTGTTAAAAAGTTTTCTGTGTGGCTGAGATTTATATTTTTAAGCAGTTTTTAAATGTGTTTTCTGTTGCTTTGGATTCTCTGTCTGAAACTGGGTATTCTCTAGCATAGTGAGGACTAACAGAATAGCATCAGAAACTCCACTTTCAGAAACCAGTATTTCCTACTAGTTACCTGTGAACAAAGCACCAAATGTGTCAAACTTCTGAATGTCCTTATGCCATGGCAACAAGAGCATTGTAATAACAGCTCAAGAAGGGCACGCTTACATTCTTCTGATGGATGGACTGTGCATGCCATGGCTATAAAGTTGATCCTGATTCTCTGCTAAAGAATCTGTAATCCAGACATATATCCAGTGAAATGGTGACTTAACTGCACTGCCCTCCTTTTCCTGGGATAATTCTAGGGAAATATTAAACTTAGATCTAGAACAAGTCTGATATATGTGCCAAGTACGTGTATATGTCGCAATCTTTGAGAAAATTATGTGTGTTACCATTAAGAACTGGGAAATTGTTTTAGTACGATGTATCTGTTAACATGAGAAGTAACTTAGAAGATACCAGAAATAACATCCACAGAAGTGCTGTAGCATCTAGGAAGTGTGATTGAAGCTCCACGGTACTTTCCTGTGTCTAAGGAAATACTGTTTATAAAAATTGAGGGTAACAATCATAGAAGTTACCAACACTATGATCAAATGTTTTTAAATGTTGTGGTTCCGAGTTTTGGTTAACTGTTTGGAAAAGAGGGGTAACAGTATATTGTTATCCCACTTTTATCCCACATATGCCGCCTTGATTTTTATGGTTCTTGAGTTCCAACCTTGTAAAGTATTTACCACCTAGGAAATCAGTTGATTAATAAATACCCTATTAATCCAATTTAACATTTCCATTATTGGGAAGAGGTAGAATGTAACTGTGAAATACTTTTCCTATGTAGTCATCAATTATTTGGCAAATATTCATCTCTTAGATCTGGTGATACATGTATATTTGTTAATTATGTATTACAGGTATACTATGTAGAGATTGGACTATTTATTATGCTTTATTATAATAATAGGAATTTTATTTTTAGCAAGTACTTTAGAATTATTCAGTCCTAATTTTAAAAAATACATTGAAATGTCATCCCCATTAAAAATATCAGAATATTAACTACTAATAAATTTTTAACAACCGTTTCTCTGTAGAATAATAGAAAAAAAAGCAATATTCTTTCTCAGGTTGATAAACATATTTAGAAAAAAAAGCATGACGAGTATTTAAAAATATATTTTTATAATGTACTTTGGATTTAGAAAAACCAAGTGCCATGTCCACTGATGAAAATAATAACAAAACTGAACAGAGTTTCAGCAGGCTCTGGAAGAGATGTAATCCATGGACACGCCCCAAAAACCAGACAGCGTGATAAATAGAATCATAGAATCCTTAGAGTTGGAGGAATCTTTAAGTGTCATCTAGTCTATCTCCTCTGCAATGAACAGGGACATGCACAGCTTGATCAGCTTGCCCAGGGCCTGACCCAGCCTTGCCTCGAAAGTCTCCAGGGATGGGGCATCCGCCACATCTCTGGGCAACCTGTTCCAGTGCCTCACCACCCTCACTGTAAAAGACTTTGTCCTTATATCTTACTTAAATCTTCCCTCTTTAAGCGTGAAACCATTTCCCCTTGTTCTGTCACCACAGAGCCTGCTAAAGAGTCTGTCCCCTTCTTTTCTGTAGCTCTGCTTTAGATACTGAGAGGCCACTCTCAGGTCACCTTGCAGCCTTCTATTCTCCAGGCTGAACAGCCCCAGCTCTTTCAGCCTCATAGGAGAGGTGTTCCATCCCTTGTATCATTTTTGTTGCCCTCCTCTGGATACGCTCCAGCAGGTCCATGTCTCTCCTGTACTGAGGACTCCACATCTGGACGCAATGAACAGGGACACCTACGGCTCGATGAGATTGTTCAAAGCCCCGTTCAACCTGACCCTGAGTGTCCCCAGGGTCAGGTCTTCCACCACATCTCTGGGCAACCTGTTCCAGTGCCTTACCACCTTCACTGTAAAAATTTTCTTCCATATGTCCAATCTAAATCTCCCTTTCTTTAGCTGTAAACCATTTCTTCTTGTCCTATCACAAAAGACCCTGCTAAAGAGTCTGTTCCCTTCCTTCGCACATACCTCACATACTGAAAGGCCGCTCTCAGATCTCCCCAGAGCCTTTTCTTCTCCAGGCTGAACAGCCCCAGCTCTCTCAGTCTGACCTCATAGAGAGGTGTTCCATCCCTTGGATCATTTTTGTGCCCCTCCTCTCGATGCGCTCCAGCAGGTCCATGTTTCTCCTGTACTGAGGACTCCACATCTGGACGCAGTACTCCAGGTGAGGCCTCACAGCACAGAGCAGAGGGGCAGGATCACTCCCTCGCCCTGCTGGCCACACTGCTTTGGATGCAGCCCTGGATACAGCTGGCTTTCTGGGTAGCGAGGGCACACTGCTGGCTCATGTTCAGTTTCCCATCCACCAGTACCCCTATGTCTTTTTCAGCTGGGCTGGACTCAATCCTTTCATCCCCCAACTTGTATTGGTAATGGGGGTTGCCTCAACCCAGGTGCAAGACCTTGCACTTGGATTTATTTAACCTCATGAGGTTCTCTTGGGCCTACTGCTTGAGCCTGTCTAGGACCCTCTGGATGGCATCCCTTCCCTCTGTTGTGTTGACCGCACCCCACAGCTTGGTGTCAGCAAACTTGCTGAGGGTGCAGTCGACCCTACTGTCAGTGTCACTGACGAAGATACTGAAGAGTATCGGTCCCAGCACTGACCCCTGGGGAACACCCCTCATCTCTGATCTCCATCCTGACATTGGACCACTTACCACCACTTTCTTGGCTCAACAGTGCAGCCCATTCTTTGTCCCCCAAACAGTCCACACATCAAGTCCATATCTTTCCAATTTGGAGACAAGGATGTTGAGGGGTGCCATGTCAAAGGCCTTACTGAATTTGATAGTTGACATCAGTGGCTCTTCCCTTGTCCATTGATGCAGTTCCACCATCATAAAAAGCCACCAGGTTGGTCAGTCAGGATTTGCCCTTGGTGAAGCCGCACTGGTTCTCCCGTAAATGCTGCCAAACAAGCTAAGCCAATAAAGGAGAACATGAATTAGACACAGATGTACTGCAGGATGAATAGATCTTAATTTCCTTGTAGAAGTTCAGAACAATGATGAAAGAGTGAGATTTTTCTCAGCTCCATTGTTTGAGAGGCCTTCAGAGTTAAATAAGCATGACTGAACTGAATTTCATTCCATTTCATGAAATCTATGCTGAAAAGGAACAACCTGAAGATAGAACGCATTCATTTTCTCATAATGCTCCATTAATGTAGTATATGAGCATCACCACATTGTGCAGATTGATTTGCAAGTATCAGATATGACTCATCCACTTTTTCATTTTCTCTCCTGGAGTTTGGTTGACAGGATCTCAAGTTATTTTGGGGAATGAAGGAAGAAAGGTATGGATTCAGCTGTTTCAGAGAAGACAAGATTAAATAATTATGTCTGGAGTATAGTTAATAGGGTGAAATAGTAAATTGTTCTGCATGAAACTTAGAAAGCTTGAAAAAAGTTGAGAGATTTTTTTCTTTGTTGTTGTTTTGGAGATTTTTGCCCCTTGGATATAATAGATCAAAATGGTGCATGAAATAGAAATTTCAGATTCCACTTTTTATGTTTTGAGGCTTTCTGAGAACTACAGAGGAATGCTATCCTAAAAGCTTAGAGATTAAGAATCCTAAGGAATTTGGAACTGCAACAGGATTAGGGTGTTAGGAGTCCCATGAGCAACTCTGAAGTGTCTGGTACTTCTGAAAAGGAGGAATTTTAACAGCCCCGACAAGGACAAACATGGCAGGATGAAAGCAGTCGAGATTTCTAGATGGTGACCGGGATAACTTCTAAATATAGATAACTGGCTGGGTCAACTAAAGGTGATACACAGTAGTCTGCTGCTCATGAGCAAGCTGGATGTATGGGGATGTGGTAATCAATAGGAGTGTTTTTGAAATGGTGGAGTTCCCAATCCTGAAGGAAGTGAGGAAGGAGAAGAGCAAATACAAATCCTGGACTTCCGTAGTGCAGACTTGGTTTATCTTTGGACCTGACATATGGAATCCCAAGAGTGGAGGATTTGAAGGATAAAATTACTCATAAAAACTTACTGGTGGCTAAGGATGGTATCCTCCAAGTACAGGAATGATCTATCCTGAAACTCAGGAAGATAAGCAGCCTGGCTTAGCTAGAGAGTGTATTTGTGATGGTGTTCCAATGCGAAAAGCAATATGCAAGAGATGACAGCAGGGACAGGCTTCCAAGAGGAACTTAAGAAACATTGTCTGGGCAAGGAAATGTGTCAGGTTTCCTGTGTCAGTGAAGACAAAGCTCAGCTTTAGATGAGACTTAAAAAGGACATTAAGAGCTTGTTTTCTTACATTAGTAGTAGAAGGCTGAACAGGGAAAATGTATGTCCACTACCAAATGAGACAGGTAAGTTAGTGACCACAGACAAGGCTGAGGTATTTATTGCTTTCTTTACCTCAGTCTTCACCAAGTTCCTCCAGGACTCTACAAAGCTTGGCCTACACAACCCAGTGGGATCAGATAGCCTGCATCCACGGATGCAGAGAGAACTGTTCTGATGCCCTTGCAAAGTCACTCTTTGTCATTTTTGAAATGTTAAGGAGACTGGGGAGATGCATGATGATTGGAGGAAAGCAAGTGTTGCACTTGTCTACCTAAAAACAAAGGCCAGGAGGACAGTCTGAGGAATTGCAAGTGCTCAGTCCCTCTCCAGTTCCTTGGAAAATGATGGAGCACATCGGCGTGGAAGACATTTCAAGGTCCATGAAGGAGAAGTGGGTAACTGAGGACAGTCAGCATGGATTTACTAAAGGTAAATGCTGACTGATCAATGTCATTGTATGAATCTATGATTACAATTGATGATAAAATGTTTGGATTTATAGATGAGGAGAGGGCACTGGATGTAATGTACCTGACTTTAGCAAGGCTTTTGACATTCTCCCACAATGTTATTGTATCCTAGTTGCCCTAGTTGCTGGGCAACCATATGGATAAAAAAATTGGCTGGACAGTAAGGCTTGTATGGTAGTTATTACTTCATTGTATTCTACATGGAAACCTATGTGGAGGCCTATAATAAACATTGCAGGGGTCTATCCTGAGACTGTTCCTATTTAACATCTTTATGATGACTTAGAAGAGGTAACAGAATGTATGTTCATCAAGTTTGCAGATGACACCGAGTTGTAGGTACCAATCAATGCTTTCAAAACTAGAACTGATGTTAAGGAATGGTCCACCATTATGATGTTCTGGAAAGACAAATGCAAAGTCCTGATCCTGGAAAGAATGAGGTCCCAGCATCAGCACAGGCTGAGACCACCAGGCAGGAAGCAGCTCCATGAGGAAGACCCTGGGAGCTGATGGGCTGCAAGCTGAGCAGGAGCCAGCTGTGACTGTCATAGCAACAAAGCCAACATGTCCCAGCCTGTGTGAACAGGGGCAGAGTCAGAGACCAAGGAAAGTGATTATCCATCTTTACTTAGTACTAATTACAGCGTACGTATAATACTGCTTCCAGTTTTGAGCCTCCCGCCCCACATGGAAGCGGGATATTGACAATCTGTCATGTTATTTTTTAGAAGTTTTGTCCTGTGTTTGGCTATCTGATGTTGCCAGGAAACTCATTAACCTATCTTACACTTCTGAGGAACAATAAAGAAATGCTTCACAGGAAAACATATTTCAGTTTCCTCTTTCACATTGTTATTTCTAACTGATAAAAATGACTGTAGTTTCACAATGATTCACTGACTTTCAGCTTATAACACGTTAATTTTAAGGACATCACTAGATGCTGTCATACGAGATTAAAGTTCATCCTTCTAGACACCATCAAATCATAAAATATGTAACTAGAAAAATATTGAATATATGAAATGTAAGAATATTCCATACTCTCCTTGTTCTTTTCCAAGTCCTTACTGTGGTACAGCCTATAGGACTGGGCATATTTCAGTCCTTCTAATTAAAGCTTTTAATTTATGTGGAATAATTGCATTTTTATTGGACTAGAGATTACACAGTTTAACTATCAGATGATTGTTACTCACTTTGGAGACAGAAATTTGTGTGGTAGCTTCTGCTCCAGTTAATACTTAATGAATTTATATGAAGAAGAACAATCTAGAAAAAGAAAACACTCACAAGATTAAATGTACTATAAACTTTTGGTTAGATTATATAGATCTCTGGAAGAAGATATGAGAACAGATTTTCCCAGGGGAAGGAGGAATTATAATCTGGGAGAGTAACATCCCAGTTAAGTCCTGCAACCACTCATTCTTATGTAAACAGTCATCATTGCCACTCTTTATCCCTATATGCTTTAGTCCTAAGATGATCATTTTCAGTGGTGGCTAGCTTTAATTGCAAGAATATTAGTATGTTTAGATCTGTTGTACAAATGAGTAGGACTTTTGAGGATCTATATTTTGAAATTAGATTCTCAAATTATGTAAATATCTAAATATCTCCCATAATAATTGCCCAACATACCAGTTCTGTGTTGACTTGAATCCAGATAGCTGTACAACTGGGAAACAATTTGGAAATTTGGTCAGTGCTGAGGTAATCTTAACAATGTTTTTACAGTACTTGTAGCTTTATAGAGACTAGCTGCTTAGCAGGAGGCATTAACAAGAACTATTTGGCTTCTTAGTTTGTTACATAACTGATATGATTTAACAACTATAATCTTTTGCTTGCAGTGCTGCAGACTAGTGATTTCTGTGGTTTTTGTTTTTTCTTTTCACATTTTACTCTTCCATTATCTTTATATTCCTTAGATAAAACAAGGCTCATGAGACTGATTTCACATTTTCTCCTGAATATAATCATTTTCATCTGCCCTACCCTGCTGTCACACTGTTGTTAGTCAAGTCCTCAGCACTTCACCTTTAGTAGTGATCACTGTTGAATTTCATAGAATGTTATCATAATACTCTCAAACTCAGGTATGAAAAGCACACCTGAACAGATGATTATCATCTCTGATGTAACAGGACATCTTTTTCAGAAACTCCACGTTAATTCAATTAGGAAATCAGACTGGCAGGTCTTCAGAGCTTTATCTGCACTTTGAGTTAAACATGACCTGAATCTGCACTCAATATAATGTTCTGCTGCCATCCATGTTAAACATGACCTGAGTCTGAGTCACTAATGAGAAGAAAGTCAAGACCAAATACTAAGCCTTACAGCAATCTGTGGATCACCTTTTGACAGGAACAAACTTTGTATATGGATGCCAAGCACTCAATGTGCAGTTCATCGAGATGTATTCTGATCGTGGCTCTTGTCCCCCTGTTCGTTGCAGGGGATTTGGACTAGGTGATCTTTAAAGGTCCCTTCCAACTCAAAAGATTCTACGATTCTATGGTTCTAAATTTTAACTTGCTCTTGTATCTGCACTTCAGGTGGACATACTGACATAGACAATGGGAATTGGGAAGATCTCTGTACTTATTGACTAGAGAGTGATCTTCCAGTTTCTCTTTAAGCACATGTATTTCTGGGACTGGAATAAACTGGTCAACTGTAGTAATTGTTCTTACAGGTACAGTGCTTTCCAAATATATTTCACAGGTATTTTCTTCATTTGTGTCACTTGTAATTAATGACTGCTCTACTCACATATCTGTACCCAAAACTTTTATTTCACATATACCACTTTGCTAATCTTTTCTCATTCTCATGTGCAATTAATAATTAGTGTACACAAAGTAATAAATTTGATTTTTTAATTATTTTGTGAATTTTTCTATAAGGCAATGTAAATTTATTTACATTCAATTGTATGAGGAAATACTGAAGAGGTAACTTTATATAATCTTACCAAGCAATAGCTTTGTATATACACTAGTCGGTAGGTAATGATACAGGTCTAGATCTATGACTATTACAAGTATTTTGAAAGACATTAACTTATTATGTAATTAATTATTTAAACAACTATTTAACCACTTTATAAGTGGCCTTAAAGAAGGAGAGGATTGCTTAAGGAAATATGAAAAATATGAAACTAAGAATGTGATGAAGAAAGGAGATTTTTAACTGAAAATCGAACACTTTCTGACAGTGTGACTTTCTAGACTGTGCAACAGCATGTCTTACTAAATTGTGGGTGACCAATCATTTGGAACATTTAAAACCAGACTAGACAGCAACAAAAGTGTACAGTAAAGAACAATCTTTCACAGCAAGAGTTCTCCTTCACTGCAAATATATACACTAATGAACCTGTACAGCTTTCCTATGCACTTCATCATTAAAAATGTATGCTCCATTGAATTAGTTGCCATTTTGAAAATGCTGCATTTTTAATCATCAAGTAAAATAGAAAATACTTAATTATTCGCAAATCCTAATCCTATTTTTTACTGAAAACTTCTCATATCAGAACACCAATATTTATAGTTTCCACTCTGTACAGTCCTGAGGAGTTCTATTTTGCCATTTTTCAATTAAGTTAGATATAATTTCCCACCAACCAGGCTACAGTTATTCTCACTGTCTTTATCAGGTAGTGAATATCTAAATATTTTATGGAAAGAGTAATAGCTGAAAAAAATAAGAGACCTACTGCAGAAAATCAGTTATCCAAGAAATTTGAACTTTTCAGTAGTGACCTCTGTGTTTTTGATTAATCTAAATTATAATCAGATCATGTGCATATAGAAGAGTATGGAAGAACAGTTGTTTAAATAAAAAAAAAAGTTTACAGTTATTGGATTAATTCATAATACTGATTAAGATTTTTTAAAAAGCTGATTTTAGTGTACATGCAAATTTAGGAGCTCTGAATAGGTGAAATCATAACGGCTTGATTTCAGCTACTGATGCTGCTTTACTAATTTTAAGTTACATGGGGAAATTTAAATGAGATTTTGGCAAACTGTCTGCCAAAGGAATAGCAGAAGTTCTGGTCCCTCAGCCTGACATATCTTCTTTCTTGAGCCATGACACAATTAGTAACTTTTAACATGCAACTGCTTTTTTCTTACACATATTTTTGCTCACAGGAGCAATCAGAGGTATTCTGCTGTAGGAAATAGCAGTGATGAACGATAGGCCTGATGGCACTTACGATTCATGGAGCTCACCAGTGACATGATACAAGTCCATGAAACTTTATCTGTTTTTTTTTTTCTAGTTCTTTCAGCTGACTTCATTACAGAGGTAACCCTTCTTAAAGTCTTTCTATTTGTCTTCAGATGGTCATATACTCAACAGCACTGTTACGGAGATTCACATACTCAGTGAAGATTTCCAGTAACATTTCTCAGAATAATGTGAAATGACACGGAATGGTTGAGGTGGAGGACACTGATAAAAACAAAATGTTGGATCAGGGGCTTCCAGAGAACCGCCACTGGGACAAGGCCAGAGAAGCACACTGCAGCACACATCTACTCTCCATTCAGCATCCAAAGTGTCAAGCCCAAACTACTGAAATAGTTGTGAGATGGAAAAATTGGACAAATTGGTTAAATTTCTATTTCTGTGCTCCACATACAAATCATTTCATGCATGAAATCCCACCATCTGATCAGAAACGTGCAGTTTCTCAATTGCTGCTTTTCAATGTTGGACTCAGGATGTGTATGTTTTGAGTCCAGCACTAAAATGACCTGAGCCTACTGAGCTCCGGTGGAAATCAGTGAGACAGAAAAGTAATTACTGTTCTCAAATAGTGGCTCCCTCTGTTTGTTTACATTATTGATGGCTCCCAATGTTTGTTTATGTTGTTTATATGTCATGTTCCTCTTTCTGTATTGTCTTACTGGTACTCACAGCTAATACATCCTGTTCATTTCTGCAGTGCTTGGCACAAGGAGGCCTCCATCAAGACTGGGACCTTTTTGCACCAAAAGATTGGAAAAGGGCAATGAATATTATCTAACAGTCAGTTTCCCACATCAGTATCCCCATTTGATAAGGTTAGAATTAGTAGTCCATTTACCTAAATATAGAGATTTGGCTGCAGGACAATTTCAGGAGTATTAATAATGAATTATACTCCTGGAGTTCCATTGTTTTATCGATTCTTTCTCTTATCCCCAACAGAAACTGTTATTTACAGTTTTTTTCAAAGAAAATGAGTATATGGGAAACAAAGTCAGAACGGAATGTACCATTCTTCAGAATCATACAGTAACCTTTGGCTGTATATAAAGTAAATATATATAAAGTAAAAAGAATATTCGATATAAAGTAAAAAGAATATCAGTGGTTTCTTTGATACCTTTACATGTCTTTGAAGATGTTTTGAGCGTACTAAAGATTTTACTAGTAGCCTTACTACTGTTTTTGCAAATCCCCAAATCTGTAAACTCTGGAAGTACATGACTGCTCCTACAATTTGCTCCATTCCTGTTTTCCAGTTGCTAATTCAATCACTTTAAGAAATCTACTTGTCATGTCCACAGAAGTAAATGGAAAACCTTTATGTTCTTGGTTCTTCAAAGTTTAATACCAGATCTTCATATCTTGTTCTTCATTAATTAGCTAACATTTACACGACCTGTCTTGTCTTTTATTTAAACTCTGATTAGTTGTTCTCCACTTTTAGTACAGATAACATCTCCATATATATTCTGTGTACATCTTACAATGTTCTCGCATATTTGAAAAAAGTTACTTTCTTTGTGGCTTTTGAAATTTCTTCCAGTTAAAAACCGTATCTGTCCCTCATTGTCTGCTCAAACAAAACAATTCTGATAATTCATATTTCTCCACACTTAAAATAGCCTCATATGTGCCTGCTTACTAACACTTTTCCAAATACTTATTTCTTTATATTTGTGGTTGTGGGGAAAATGTATTCAATAAAGTAATAAATATAATGTAAATAATATAGAGTTAGGATGTAAACAAAATTCTCATTAACTGTGCTGGGAAGTATGTGACTTGTGAAGCCTTCCCCTGACTTTTTATTTTGAAACACTGGCTTCACAACTGCAAAACTTCTTTTCAAAATTTTCTTAATTAATCTTTAACCAAAATTGAAAAACAAAGTGTCATATCTTTGAAAATGTGTGATCAGGTCATAGCTACAGAGTAGGGCAAGAATTGGAACCACTTGTCAAAAAAAATCTAAATATAACTAAAAAAGAATTGCAAAAAAGCTCTTGTCCTTTTCAACATCATACTTCACTTCTTTGTCATTTCTATTATTTATTAGAAATATTGTATAATTAATGTATACAATATACATATTAAGCTGTCATTTTATTAATTCATAGTATCTAGCTGTATTAGTGCTGCTACGGTAAAGGAGATGATATTGTCAGTACCGCACTAGGGTTTACTATGATGCACTGTACAAAAAATTGAAAAGATGTAGATTCCCATTGTGCTCAATAGGAACTACAGCAGTTTTCTTACCAAGAATGTCATTGGAGAACCATCACAGAAGGTGATTATATTTTTATGTAAAAAAATCTATGTAGATTGGGTTGTTATTAGAGGTTAATAACTTTTAATTGCAGTCATTGCCATTTCAGTATACAATTCTAAAATCTTTATTATAGCTGCAAGACAAAACATGAGATAAAATATTTAATTCATTCATTTCACACAGACTTCTTCAACAGGGCTTCTTGAGAGATGTGTCATCTTTTTGTCCTTTTCTCATCTCACATTTTTGTCATTCTGACTGTTTAGACAGCAGATTCTGTCAGGCTGGAGATGTCTGACACTGTGTACTTACAGAAGGTGCTGAGACCCAAAGATGATTTGTCCCCTAGTACAAATGATAGGATTACGTTATTGAATAAATCCAGAGTCTCTGTAATCACATACACCATGCAAATATCCCTTATTCACCAGAGATGCTCAAGAAATGTATTATTCAGAAAAAAAAGAATCCTTTTGACAAGCTTTACAAATAGAAGAAATCTAACTCCTTTTCTTTAGCTAAGCTGCATGTTTATAAATGTTTTAATTATAGATTAATTAGCCGATTTATAACAAACTCCATTCCTGAGTAAATATGCAGAACAGCAGCATGTATTTCTAAAGTTGACTAAGCCAGTCACAGAGAATATAATGCCAGATGTAATGGGATTTTTATTAGCAATTATCCAGCTTTGAACTGTCTATCCGAACTAGAGAAAGAACTTGGTCCCTGCTAAACAAGGAAATGAAGCTGGAACTGAAACTGTTTTGAGAAGCTGTTTTTTCCTCTTGAGCAATACTTGTTGTAGTTAATACTTCTATTTCAGAAAGACTGCTATTCTATATGTCACGACAAAAAAATTAAAATACGTTGAAAGTCTACAACATGAATATTAACTCTATTTTATAAAAGGAAACATCAAAAGTATGAAAAATGTTTTTGGCAGCTTTCATAGCCATTTCCTTACAAAACTCTTGAGCTCTGATTGGCCACCTACTTTTCTAGATCATGATATATTGCAATATTAGGAGCTTTCATTCTAAGCACATCTGGAAGTGGTGTTTCAGGCTTTATCCAGCTCTTTGTGGGTCAGGTGGGATTAACTTTTGCACCAGGAATGCTTGCTATTGCTAACTGCTCTGATTTGACCAATATTGTTGACAGAAAAGACTCCATTGTCATCTGAGAACAGAAGTTGGATAGCCTTCTCTATCTGAGCCCAAGAAATAGAGTCCTTGCAAAAGAAAATGAGATGAGACATCAGTAATGTTATTACACCAAGCACGTACTTAGCACGAAAATAGATATTGTAAGTCAAACAGAGAGTTTCATCAGATTCATTACCAATCCTGTTTTTGCTGATTGCTCTTTAACAATCTCTACCCACAGCCCTATTATCTCAATGAAACAGTGCACTCTTGTTTGCAAAGCAAGTTCTCTAAATAGTAATAGCTGGAAGAAATACTGCAGTGAAAGCTGGATCTATAAAGCCATTAATTGAGCTACCTTTGGGGCACAACAAATAGTGTTTCAGTTTGAACTTGCCAAGGTCTTTCCCTGGGTTGACCTAAACATACAATATAAGTATCCAATAAGTAAGACAAAGTATTTACCTGCATGGAAATACTGCATCCAATCTACTCTGAAGTAAATATTATTATTGGCAACTAAAGTATGTGTGGACTTTCCGTTCAGAAAGTGTGAAATATTCAGGAAGCTGAATTGAATCCTGAAACAGGAACTACTTAAACTTGAGTGTATGTTAAAACAAATGTTTGATTTAATTTAAAGATTTTACTGTTTCAGCCATCCTAATATATGGATGTACTTTTCTTTCCAGTATTTGATTTCTTCCCCAAAGAGGAAAATATGCCTTTTTTTTGGTACAGATCTTAACTGTTATATAGACCACAGGTTTATTTTCCTTTACAGAGAGGAGTCTGAGATTAACAAACTGAGAAGGTGCAGAAGCAATGATGATATGATACAACAAGGGTAGTGGTTGTCCCAGTATAGTGAGTACACGTGTATCAGTTTGTATGTTGGTAGGAAAATGCAGGTTAAAGTTACTGATCAAATTTAGATGTCTAGAAACACTATAAACTGAACGAATGTTCCTTATGCCTCATCTCATTTTTAAGGGCCATGTGCCTACAGCAGGAAATTTCTATATTGTTATATTGGCTTGGAAAATAAACCCCAAATGTACATTTGATTCTCTTCTGAATTTGTAAGCTGTAGTCTGCATTATTCTCAGCTGAGCAAGTCATTGTGAGTGCAAGAGCCCTAGAGTTACAGCTGCTTGTTTCTACTCTTGATACCCCCAAAGCAATGTGCACCTCTTTACATGTGAATTTCTTGGTCATAGAATCATAAAATGGTTTGGGTTGGAAGGGACCTTAAACACCACTCAGATCCAACACCCAGCAGTATGCAGGGACACTTCCTACTACACCAGGTTGCCCAAAGCCCCATCCAGCCTGGCCTTGAACACCTCCAGGGATGGGACATCCACAGCTTCTCTGGGCAGCCTGTTCCAGTGTCTCACTATATTCATAGTGAGGAATTTCTTCCTGACATCTAATCTAAATCTACCCTCTTTTAGTTTAAAACCATTACTCTTTGTACTGTCACTACAGTCCCTGATAGTCTGTCCCCATCCTTCCTCTAGGCCCCTTTTCAGTATTGAAAGCTGGCTATAAATGTCACCCCAAAGCTTTCTCTACTCTAGGCTAAATGACTCCAACTTTCTCTGCCTTTCTTCATGGGAGAGGTGCCTGTGATCATCTTTATGGACTTCCTCTGGACCCACTCTAATAGGTCCATGTCTATTATCCTGCAGGCTCCAGACCTGAATGCAGTCCTCCAGGTGGGTCTTCACAAGACTAGAGCAGAGGTGGAGGAATCACCTCCCTCACTTAGCTCATCATGTTTCTTTTGATGCAGCCCTGACTTTCTGGGCTGCAAGGGCACACAGCTGCTTCATGTCGAGCTTTTCCTCCACCAGTACCCCCAAGTCCTTCTCCACGGGACTGCTCTTTATCCACTCATCTTCCAGCCTGCATTCATATATTAGGATTGCCCTGACCCAGCTACCCTTGCACCCAGCCTCATTGGGCTGCATGAGGTTCACATAGGCCCACCTCGAGAACCTGTCAAGTTCCCTATGGATGGCATGCCTCCCCTCCAGCATGTTGAGTACACCACACAGCTTGGTATTATTTGCAGACTTGCTTAGGGTGCACTCAACCCCACAGTCCATGTTGCTAAGGAAGATGTAAATAGGGCTGGTCCCAGTAGCAACTCATGAGGATCACCACACATCATCAATCTCTACCTGGACATCAAGCCATTGATCACAGATCTTTGAGTGCAACCATCCTGCCAATTCCTTACCCATCAAGTTGTACATCCATCAAATCCATGTCTCACCATTTTAGAGATAAGGATGTCATGTGGGACAGCATCAAATACTTTGCACGAATCCAGGTAGAGGATATCAGTTGCTCTTCTTTTATCCACCAGGGGCCATCAGCTAAAGCAGCAGGTTCCATCATGACAGCAATGGAAAGAGAGAAGGTGATTGCATCATGTTTTGTCAAGAAAGTCTTTTAGTGCCAGCCATACCAATCCAGCTAAATTTACCTTATCCAGTCATTTCTCCACATTCCTAAAGGCAGAGATTCACTGCCAGAAGAGGGCCATACCACCAGGCCCATCAGGAGACTTTTGAATCTTTTTGGTCTTGATGAAGGACTCAGTCCTTTTACTGTCCTCTGGAAGAAATGTAAGGACCTTTCCACAACTTGCAGACATACTACACTTCTCTACTGCCTTTGTGGAGAACAGAACTGCTTCTCTATTATTACAGAGGAAAAATGTTTCACACTGGTCATGTTCCAGAGTCTAAGAGAAGGACAATCCATTTAAGATGGTCCTCCCATGCAAATGTTCCATAGTGTCATGAGCCTTACCTAAGATTTGAGCAGTGGTCGCTACTTATTTTAGGTGGCTTGGAGTACCTCTATGGAGGTAATTGATTAAATAGCAGTCAAATATCCTAGACCAATATTCTGAATCAAAGAGCCTTTTGGTGAGCTTTTATGGGACTTGAATGCACTCAAAGCTTGCGTTTATTATTGAATCCCTTGTCTCTCTTTCTGAAGTCTTAGCCTCCTCAGGAGCATTTTCAAATGATAAAAAAAAAAGTCTGCTGGTGCTCCGGAAGGCATCCTGTTACTGCAGTTAGTATCTGCCAGTTTTGAAATGAACAACGGATCCCATCGTTGTGAACGCTAATGCTGAATTGCATCTTTGCTGTCTAAGGTTTTAGTAGTTGCCAGCAGTTCCCATACTAGCAAGCTTGCAGCAACAGCAAAAGTCGCTCATTGTCTACAGAGAGATACCATTTCATCCTCCTATATAGCTTAGTTCCTGCTTTGCTGAAAGCTTTGGGTATATAGAAAACATAAGAGTCTCACAGTGGTCTGTTAGAGCTCAGGGCTGGCACGCTCAAGCATTGACAGTCACCACTGTCAGGATGACAGGAGTCCAGGCTTGCCATACATCTGCTGTGTTTAATGAAACATTCTTTTTTTTCTCCGTCACATGGTGTAACTGCATCAAAGTCTGCATCTAACTTACATTTGGACTCTTTCCTCAAGTCAATAGAAATATTTTTATTCAAGGACCTGAATAGGAACATAATAAATCTGTGGAATCAAAAGCAGCAACATAGTTTATCACCGTGGAAGTCTCAATACTCGGTAAATAATAATTGACTTATCTTAAGTCATCACATGAGAAGTAGAATGGTTGTTGAAACAACGTAATGTGTTGCTATTATATTATTTCTTTTTCTGGAACTAATCATTGGATCTCAGTGCATTATGGTGGCTGTTTATCCCAAATCCCTCTCTTGTCATTCCATGTAACTCCAATTTGCCTGTTATCACTGGGGAATGATAGAATTTCCCTCTGGTCAGATGATGAGAATGGGTGATGATGCTCTTACTCTAATGTGTCAGAACATGAGTATTGTGACAATGATTAAACAAAATATCTGATGAAAACAAGATGTACTTGAGGACTTATACAAAGTACTTAAAGTAATCTTGAGTGATTTGACAGGATTTACTGCAAAAAAAAAGAACTTGAATGTAAGTTAAAATGTTATATTTTGCCACGCGGTGTATAATTTTTGATGTCAAACACATTGTTTTGTCTATATAGCATTTTTAGAATAATCATTATAGCAATATTTAAATCCATTAGAAAATGTTTGTTGAATACATTGCATAATTTTCAACATCAGTTAAGGATTTTTGTCTGCTAAAAAGCTTTTCCTGGCAAAGCCAAAGACAGTGTAGGAGTTTGTTAATTTTCCCTGATCTGCTTCAGAACAAAAATTAATTACTACTTCTTCCTCTGCCTTCTTAAATTTCAAATTTGTCAGTGTCTTTTTTTTTTTTTAACTTACTGTATGACATAGGACAAGTGGGGAATGGGATAAAGAAAGAAAGAATGGATTTAAACTGAAAGAGGGGAGGTTTAGGTTGGATGTTAGGAAGAAATTCTTTACTCAGAGAATGGTGAGGCACTGAACAGTCTGCCTAAAGAAGTTGTGGATGGATGCCCCATCCCTGGGGGCGCTCGATGCCAGGTTTGATGGGTTCCTGGGCAGACTGATCTAGTGGTTGGCAATCCTTCCTACTGCAGGGCGTTGGAACTAGATGATCTTTGAGGTCCCTTCCAACTCAAGCCATTCTATCATTCTATGATTCTATGTTAATATACTGCATATTTAGTTCCTTATATTCCAGGAAAAAATTTGCAATTGTGTTGAAACCTTATGAAGTTTATTATAGTCTCCTTTCACCTAATGCAAAAAGGCATGAGATGAGAGCAGACAATCAGATCCTACATTTAGTTCATTAAATGAAAGGCTTTTATTAATGGTATTTCTTTAAACAATCCTGATATGTTCTTACCATACTTTTCAAAATTGTTTTAATACCTCTGTGTTTTTATAGTGTTGAAATTATCTCTGTTCTGTGTTACAAGTCAGAGAAGCATACCCCTATATCACTCAGTGATGCCTAGGAATTGTGATTACTGAAGCCATAGATGGCTCATCATAGGTACTATTTTAGTTTTGCCTCATGAGATGTATCAGTTCATACTAGCTACTTTTTAAAAGGTTTGTAATGGATAGAATTTAGAAATTGCATCTAGTGCCATTGAGAAAAGTCAGTACATCATTACATATTTCAAAGCAGTAAAATACTTGAAACTAAATAACAGATTCCATAAATAGCTATTCTAAAAGCTGCTTTCCTCAAATAAATCCGTGCTGAAGAGGAATCTCAGTTGTATTCTTCCATGGAATAAACTGCTAACACGAATATTTCCTACCTTGCAAAGTTTACGCCATGCTTGTTTCTGTTCATCTCTCTTCAAGCCTGTAAAGGAATAATAAAAAAAATATTTTTCACCAAATGATGGTTAGACATGTTACTTAACATTTTGCATATAAAGTAATTAATTTCATCAGTGAGAACATGCAATACTGGAAAATAACCATAGTGTTTTAAAGCCACAACTTTATGTTTAGTGATGAAAAACAATATATTTTTTTAATTAATCAGCTGAATAGGTTACTGATATATCATGAGTGGCCTATCATCTATTGCCTCTTCTCTCCTTACATGGAGAACAGCCTGAAAAATATTTGGAATGGAAATTGTTTGGGGATTTATTGTTCTAATGCAGCTTTTCCACCAACTTCTTGTAGATTTAGGCCATTTGTACTTGGAATAATTTTATGTGTGGCAGAGTTGTAAGGGCTGCAATACATTTTGTCAGCATTTTTCCCACTTTTTATATTGGTGGGGCAGGGGGTGAATCCTTTATAAATTAGCTAAATACCTGTGGGAAGTCTGAAAGTCTTCATTTTTCACATTACCAATTCTGTGGTAATGGAGAAAGAAAGAGAAAATTTTAAATGGATTGAAAAGGGTAGAAAGTGGAACTGGGCTCAAATTGTGAGGGAGAGACTAAGAGAGGAAGAGGAAGGTACAGAAGCTTACAAGCAAGTGACAGAAAGGAATGTAATAGTGTGAGAGGTGGAGCCTTAGCCTACAATCAGAAGAGAAAAAACATCCAAGAAAGAAAAATGAATTAAAAGAAAAGTCATTATTGAAAATAGATGCAACTATAAATCTCCATTTGTCTCTTCAGTAGGCTTAGAAGTATTGCATTCTGTGTGATGTATACCATTGATAGATGATGAGGTACAATCGACCATAAGATTTGGTTTTGAGACTTTTTGTGTAAAACTTCATTGTTCACGACATGTTTAGAAGGAAAATATAAAAGATATTTCAGCACAGGCAGTACAAGAGCACTTCCTTTTGAGATAATGACTGTAATATTGTATTTTTCCTTAAAAATCCCTGCTTTACTGTTTCTTGAAAGCTAGAATTCATTAAAGAAAAAATGTTCCTGGAATAAATGAGAAATTCTCGCTGTTTTAAATGAGTTGTTGCAAGTATCTTTATCTATAGGTTTGAGGCAAGGAGCTCTGGAAATGTTCAGTTTATGAAAGGAAAACAAATAAATAGAGCAACAATATTAAAATGCACATAATTGTTACTTCTTCTCCTCAGACTGGAATGGGACATCTACGTGTTACGAAAGAAGGCCTTCGTCTGGAAGGGGAATCTGAATTCTTATTCCCACTTTATGCCAAAGAAATCCATTCTCGAGTGGTAAGCAAGTAATCATTCTATATAGTGCTGGAATAAAATTAATGCACTAATGAACAGTTGGATTTATGCTAAGTCTAGGTACCTGTCAGGGAAAAAATAATGCATAAACTATATATACGTTTTATAAAATACATAGTATACACACACATTTTTCCATGCTTTTAATAGTCTTATAGGTACATATGAATATTGTATTGAATATATAATGCAAGAATATGATAAATATTTCACAAGCATTATCATTGGGTTACTGTTCTGATACTGTTGCAAAATTAACTTTTTTTTAGGTACAAGCTTAAAAATTGCTGAAAGAGGAATTAGGAAGGTCAGTGTACACAAGTGATGATAAAATTTTAGGAGTGTGTAGAAAGTTTATTATTTTTATTGTGGCTATTTTTCATGCATGCTATTCTGTGAAACTGCTTTTTGTTGTTTATTCATTCATTAAAAGCTCACAGAAATGTTTAAATATCTATAAAATTAGAGGATCTCGTAGGAAAAACTATTATTTCTCTATTAAACTCAATTTTTGCCAATTCTGGGGCATCAGTATTAAAAGTATGACACTTCGAATATGTGTGTTTATAAAACCTACAAGACTAAATTGAAAGATTTCAGATGGAATCTTGTTTACATAGACTGAAAATTTTATTATTGAGGGAAAATACGAATCTCATACTAGGTCAAAGAAAGCATTTCTTAAGCAGACTGACTTTAAAACACTGAGTGTTTTATGTTCTATTGGAATACTGAGTTTTCATTAAGAAGAAAGAACCTAACTAACCTAATTTTGAATTATTTACATGAATTCTGAAACTTATACAGGTAATTTTTTGAGAGAGCAATATCTGCTTCTTGCCAAAAAAAAAAAAAGTACCTTTTTTGGAAATATCTTCTGTCATCCAAACTCACCAAACAGTTATGAGCAATTTAATCAACCAGTGGAACATTTCACAGAATATACAGAATACTATACACAGAATACTCAATGAGAGTAAAAGCCAAATTTGACTCTTTCATTCCACCATCACATAATTATTTTTACCAGGTCATTAAAAGGAACAGTAGCATTGGTATTGCTACAGCAAGAGAAAATTTAAATAAATGCATCAGATAACATGGTTGATACACAGTTTAGGATGAGGTTGTTGAAATGCTCCATGGCTGAAATTCAAGCAGTACCAACGTATTTTATGTTTATTAAGCCTTCCTTTTTCTCTCTTTCTTCAATAAATACTTCCAGTAGGAAGAACAGTTCATTTAGACATAGAGATCCCATTATTAAATCTATATTTTCACTTTGTTTCTTATATTGTGTTCTCTTCTGCCTCATAAGCAGTGGGAACACTGCTTATGCGCTTACATGAATTTCCCTTGAGGTTGTTTATCCAATAAGACATGTAACTTTTTAAAACTGACATAGCTAGTACTTTATTTCCTCTGCCCAGAAGAATAGTTGTGCAATGTTCAGCTGCCCTTTGTGCTCTTTTAATATTCCTTCCATCTCTCAGTACATTTAGTACAATAGAGAAAGCAAGAGGTGTGGCAGCACCTAATCTATGCTTAGCTGTCTAATGACCCATTGTGATCATTAGTAGCATGTATTAATTAGAGCCTGGAGGCTACTGGATGTCTCTGCCCCCTATGAACTGATCATTCATCAGGGTTTTGTTTGTTTGCTTGCTTGTTAGTTTGCTTCCTTGTTTTTAAAACATTTAAACTCGATTGAGCATAAGCCTCCAGAGAGGCTTAATTGCCTGTAGCTTGCTCTCCTGAGTGTCACTCTATATATTTATTATCATAAAGTTGCTTATTTGTTATGGCTTCTTTTACTAAGTTCGTCTGTTAGAGAATTGGGCTATCATAGCAGCTTTCTCTCTTGCCTTAAGTGTTTTCTCTTTGCAGTTTTCTAACAGCTTTTCTCACCTAATGAGGCCTCCAAAGTGCTAAGAAAATATGTAGCAGAAAATCAACTTGCTGTGCATCATCTCTGGAGCCTATTACAACTTTATACCTTCATTATGCCAAGTTGTGGGCAATACCATTCAATTTTAGCTTATACATATTCATAGCAGGATGAAAGATATGCATTTAGAAATGCGTTACTAGATTTTAATTAGTCAACAACATGTGGAAGTTGCAGGTCTACAATATAGTTTATTCACACTTAAAATTGATATCACAAATTAATAATTCATTTTTAAAATGAACAGCGATCAAATAAGTTTAACAGAGATGACCAGCACTGTGGGTGATTTAGCACAGGTGCTTAAACGTAATATATTTACCTGATCTTCACTGACTGATATCATTCATGAATCAACAATAATGATTTATAACTGCTATCTGATACAATTTATAAAACAATTCATTTATCTTGCTCGTTGAGTAACTTCTTTTGAGATAGCCTATCTTCCTCCATCCATTTTAATAAAAATATGGAAGTTGCGCTGCAGATCATGCATTGCTTTTACCACTGTTACTGGGTACGTTTTTATAGCAAAATTCTTCACATAAAATGCGTACAAAATTATGAGGTTAACTCATGCTCTAAGCATTAGGTTACAACAGGAAACATGACTTGGGAGTGATTTTCGAGGGTTCACCTTTCAAGATGCTGGCTTGAGTCCAGAAGTACCAGACACTGTATATGTGAAAGAGGCTGTTGGACGTTGTGGTCTTAGAGGTCTTTTCCAACCTAGATGACTCTGTGATTTACGATATTCCAGCAGTTAGAAACTTGCCTGTTTATCTAGGAGTGAGGATCCCCTCTGAGGTCACAAACAGGCAGCCTGCTAATACCCTCTCTGTATCACGTATTCCCTGATACTTATGCCATTGTCTTACAGGAAGTCTCAATCAAATATGGAAAAGTAGTAAATATAATAAACAATTTTTTTTTCAAAAAATAATATGTTAGAATTCATGTTCATCAGCCCAGTAACATAGCTTTTGGTCACTGGAAATATCCTCTATAATTGCTTTCTTATTTTAAATCTGATATCATTTAAATAATCAAAAATATTTGTCCAAATTATAACATCTGTGGATGGTTTTGTAACTGCAAAGCTCTTTCAGTGACAGATTTAATATAAACATGAGACTGTATATTTTGAAAATTGTTTACAATTCTAAGCATTCTGCTGAATCTACAGTTTTTTCTCCATACTTCAGGACTCATCGCTGCTTCTCCAGTCTACTCACAATGTGACTGTGAATGCTCGCAATTCTAATGGAGAAGTCACAGGCAGATTAAACGTGGGTAAGTCTTACTAATTTTTCCTTGATCACTGCTTTGAGAAATATTTTAATAAATACTTCTAAGGATCTTGGATGATATAAAAAGTTAAACACAATTTTTTTTACTTTTTTGGCCATATTTGAATAGTCTGGCTACCGCTTAATAAATGGCAACAGTGTATTTTCCATCTCTCAATTAAGCATTAATTATGTAAGTATTTGAAGCACTTCTTTCTTGCAGAATTATGCAGGAAAGGTCATTAATTAATCTCAAGTTTGCCTTCAAATGTTTTCAGATCTCTTTTTTTCATTCCATTATAAAGATCTGAATCATTCCTCTTAAAAAATGCTCATAAATATTTATCAAGTTATGGTAGGGGAATTCATATCTCATTTTGGTAATAATTATGAGTATTAAATATATACCACTTCTAGTTTCTTATTATTGGTACAGTTATTAAGATGTTTTGCAATAATTAACCACCCAGTGACTATATGACCCAAACTGTAGACATCACATGGTCAAAATTTCAGTGCTGTGGAACATATGCAGGTGATTTGTCTGCTCCAGTATGTTTGTGGACTCACTTTGTGGGACTGGCTATTCACCTGCGCTGTGATCCAGTCCCCATCCTGCCTGATGAGAAGTTCTCAGGGTGCTCTTTTAGAAGGGCTGACTGCAGAGCAGATCATTTAACACCACTCTAATTTGTCCAGCCTCATCCCTGCCCAATTTGCAAAACTTGCAGTTAAAATCTTGTCTAAGAATAACCCAAAAACCTGATTAATTTTTTGACAGGCTGTGTCCAAACTTCATGACTTAGAACTGCTGGTAGGAAAGTTTTGCTATAAATATGTTTGTGAATATTATGAATTGAGTGTAGGTGCTTGTCAGATGAGCAGCCCCATCATTAGTAGGTGCTTTTGCATGAAAGTGAAAAAAGCTGCTCTCATGTCTGCCAGAATCAGTTCTGTTACCATATTTTAATATGGTAATACTCTCAACGTATTTAAGAAACTACTCCCCTGTGGAGATAATATTCCTCCATATTTCAAGCCAGAAACGTGGCATACCACTGATGGGGAGAATGTGTATCACTTCTCATGGAGATATTTATGCATGAAGAAGTAAGAGGCTTTGTGGGGAAAAAATGCAGGCACTGAAGAGTTCTGTTGATAAATTGCTCATTTGGTCTCTTGCACATGTCCTGTAATTGAGGTCCTTACACGAGCATTCTGAGATAGTCACCTGTAGTGTATCATTCTTCTTAACAAAGAGAGCTGCAGTGCTGGTTGTAGTATACATGATAGATTTTACTGAAAAGAAAGGTATTTTTATAATTGTGCTGGCCACTGAGTATGTATCATACCTTTGGAAAATGAAGCCTCACAAAGAGAACAACTAATTTCAGACCTTTCTGTTTTCATTTCCTCTTTCTTCCTTCTCAGTCACGACATAGGCTCCTTCTGATAGCATTAAAGAAGAGCAGGACAGAGAAAACTTGGATATGTGCCTTCTTAAATACGTAGAGAATTAAAACTAGTTGCTCTGTAGGGCTAGAGATATCTGGATCAAAGAAGACTTGTAAGCTGAAGACCCAATAGACTGGGAAGGGTCAGTACGTTCATACTGGGACGGTGGTATTTAGAGGGGCGTCTTTGCTGAATGGAAGCAGTCTTGGCCATAGTGACTCATTTATAGCAAGTGCCATTCTTGTATTCAAAGTATTCTCTTTCTTCATTGATGGTTTAATTCTGTTTTTCTGCTTTTCATCACTTGATTCTTCTGTCTACATTCCCAGTAATGTACAAGTCAGTGTTGTTTTATTTTATGATCTTCTGCCTCTTAACCTGTTCCCAAAGGAATGCCCAATACTTGGTGCTGTCCAGACATGCTGTGTCTGGCTTAGACAACCAGTATGAAAGAGCAGAGTTTAAGCTACAAGACCTGCATTTCAAATCTCTTAAAGGAAGTCTGACTATTAAAGCATCTCAGGTTCAACAGTGAAGCAGGGAACTTCTGACATCACTTTGGCTTGCTCTTTTCAGAACTGCTACAATATATTTTTAGGGAAGAGAGTAAAATAACAAACTGAGCCTGTGAAAATCAAAGTATATCAAAAGAAAGTGCTGAAAATGCATTTACATATAACGTGAATTTTATTCACGTCAAAGTAATCTCTTTTTGACCAGCAATTCTATTTATCAAATTCATTAATAATTGGTCTTAAATGATGATAGCTGGGGTAGTTGGTACCATTGTAAACACTAACATGAAATATTTCTTATATTAAATAATACTAATTTTAGACCGATAGAAAAGTGTTGGATGGCCAATAAAAAGATAATACTGTAAAGAAATCTTAATACCTAAAGATGTGGTCAAGCAGCAATGACTTGGGCAAGCAACAGTCTACTAGAGTAAATGACCATCTACAAATAGCTTGATATTTTTGAGCTGTTCTTCATAGCCAGTCAAAATGTATGCATATAAAATGAAGTTCCCTTGTAAGAATTCTGAAAAATAGTTGTGTAGCTAATTTAATTCATATGCACAAGCCTTTGTTAAGGAATCAATGCCTTTAACAATTGCCAGCATGCTGAAATTGCCTCTTAATACTCCATTCATCTTGTCAGTATGAACAGTTACCATAGAGAAGCAGTTTTATACATAAGTTTGAGATCATTCCAAAGATGACAGTATAATCTAATATCACTCATAAAATCATAACAGAAGTACCTTTTAACTTACAGAAGATTGTGATTCAGATGATCTGTTAAAATATTTTAATGACTTATTAAATGTGATTTTAATACTGTCTTCAATAGAAGTAAGTCACAAGAGAGATGTGAAACAAATCTTGAGGAGTTTCTATGGAATTCTTCACATGAAAATAACAGACACATATTACCCAAGAATGAACATGGTTTCTGTCACGAATCACTTCAAATTTGAGCAGCTTTTACCTTTAGAGCACTTGTTTTAAAGCTTTTACATTCTCCTAAGTTTACCTGCATGGCATACCTCTTGCAGAAATTATGTGGATGTTGTAGCTCTTTATAAAAGTGCTGCATATCTTGCTGTGTTTTGGAATTTGTTCCATAATTACACTGCTTTCAGAAGCCTCAATGAATGCAAATATATTTGACTGCCTGTCAGAGGAAGAAAACTTTAAAAATTTCAGAAATTGAAACTAAAAAAAAAAGAAAATACTGAGTTCTCAGTATTTCCTGACAGAAAAACTGTCATCTGTTGACATTCATCACAGCTTGGTGAATGTTCATGGAGACCAAACAGTGGATGTGAGCCCAGTGAGATGGTGGATGGTGCATTTCATCAGTGGCGACAGTGGGTCACCTCCACTGGTACAGATTTTTTTTAGTGTGTAAGGAGGCTATTGTTCATCACCAGTGAAAATGGACAGCTAATAGGGGTGACTATGTTGAAAACTACTGTTTTGTTGCTGAGAATTTGCTTTATCAAACAGTGTTCTTGTGCTTTTTATATCTGTTCTAATTTCCATGGAAATAAATATGAGGCATTACTTTTGGAGCAACTATCCAGCCCAAGACAATTCCTCTTCACTCAGTGCAGCCCAGGCAAGCCAAAAGGTTGGACACCCGTGATGTACACCAAGTAACAGTGATGTCAGTATCTTCAGGCCATGAGTTCAGTTTAAATTATTAAAACTAGAGGAAATTGATCTAGATAAGTGTGTTATGAAAGTGTTCTGCACTTTGAAACATGAAATCAGCACCGCTGCAAAAGCATGGGAATATGGTAAAATTCAAAATGGTTTATGCAGTCTGAAAGCTGAATTACAGTCAAAATTCTGCCTAGAGACCCTTCTCATGTACATCACATCAATCTAAGCCACCCCACCCTCTTCTTTCAGACAGGAACAACATTCTGAGGAAACAAGATGTTTGTACCTAAGATATCGTTTCACTGGCATTAATTGCCATCTGTAAACTACTACTCTCCAATGTCAAACCATTACTGTTTTTCTTATCAGCGTTTTGATATTTCATTCTCAAGCAATGGTATTTTTTTCATTAGAGACATAATGGGAAGAAAACAGTGTTAATGAAGCATGATGTGTGGAAGAAGAGTTTGATGGTGTTTTTACAGGGAAAACCCTGAAGCCAGTTTTATAAACTTGACTTAATTAATAGCATTGTAAAATCATTTAGCTTTTCCTTCTTTACTTTTCCCAGAAGGCTTTCATTAAAAACTTCATTTTTGTCCAAATAAGTTGTTTCTTATCTTTAAGATAAAAGCCAGAACATATTTCTTGAAGATCTTTGTACTGCAGGAAGATTATTATTTGCACAACTTTAATTGCTGTCCAGCTGGGTTATAAGAAGGAAAGATACAACATAGGAGTAATTAATAGAAAGATAAATTGCAAACTTCACTGAAGTATTTTTGAGGTGATTAAGTCTTCCTGTGATCGAGAACCTACATTATTTGTTCCAAGAGGATGAAAGTAGGGATTTTTACCTCCAGGGTATAAGGCTTTTAGCTGCCTATGAATCTGATCATATCAAGGCATACATTCTAGCTTTATTTAAAAGGAAAGCTTAGTTGACTCAGATCAGGCAAAATTTAGAGAATAGCAGGTGGCTGCTAATTTTTTTCCTAATTTCCTGTTTTAATGTGTGACAGATGTGTCTCTGTTCTATATTAAATGCATACACTCTTAGACTTTTGTGAGACCATTGTGTATCTAACTGGTTATAACTTTGGAAAATGTTAAATCATGGAAAATAGTAAGTGGTAATCAGCGTGCATTTAAATTAAAGCTAGCTAAGTATGTCTTCACAAAAGCTTATTTATATAAATAGTGATTTAGTCATTACAACCAGTTTGATATTTAGACTCAAATGAATGATATTCTCTTCTGGAAAAAAATACCATTCATGGATGTTTACGTCCCATGTACAGTAAGCTGTTTACCATAGCAGATTGACGTGTTGGCCCCAAATGTGGTAATCTTTATAAAGAAATATGTGATGATCTTCAGGGTCAGCAAAGCTGACTTAAACCAAACTTCAAAATTCCCCTAAAAGTTAATCAATCAGGTAGTTGCATAAATATGCAAGCATCGCAGTTAAGGGAAAATTTAACCTGTCCAAGGGGATTTGAGTCCTGTGCTGTCCCTTCTATTGCCTCTAGAAGAATTAAAAAAACATGTGTGTAAGTCAAGATAGTTTAGCTCTGAAAAGAAGCTAACATTTGGGAAATCATGTTCATATGAAGTATTACGTGGGAAAAGAACCAGATCATGGATACCAAGCTCTCGTCAGAGAGCAATTACTCATCTGAGTAGCTTCCCTCCCTCCCCCCTTTATTTTCATGGGAATTAGGAATTCAAAATAGATGAAGAAAATCAAATTATTAAATGCTTCATATCTTTCTCCACTTCTGTAGTCTCCAGTAAACTTACAATCCCAAACAACATATTTTGGTTCCTATTGTATAGTAAGCATTAACATAAGTCACTGAGGGAGAATTTCAAGATAGAAGTTAATGCTAAATATGAGGAATTGGTACTTTCTTGCCTTGAAGTAATAAGAAGATTGAATTATTGGCACTGTTTAACGCTAGATGACTTCATAAAGGTTAACTTAAAATAGCTGAAATTTATTGTGACTAAAACCTTCTACAGAATTTGGATAATTAAGTATATCTGAAATGTTGGTATAAAGTGTAACAGTGCTTTCTTTTTAAAGGTGACTCGACTCTGGATGGCAGTTATGGCCAAAAAAAGGTGCTAGAGCCTTATCTTTCTACAGTAGGTCTGCAGAAAAAGAACCCCCACCCTAGTGAACTGTTGAACGTGTATCTGCAGTGTACCCTTGTGGCAATGAGGTCTAATAGCATACTGGGCTGCATTATCCCACTCCTGACATTACAGCTGGAATGCTGTGTTCAACTTCACCTCAAGTATGACAGAGCTATCTGCAAACTGGGGAGACTCCCACAGGGCATCATTGATATGGTCAGGGACTGGGAGCACATGAAATATAAGAGGCTGAAGAAGGTGATTTTTACTTTAACTTACAGAGAAGTGGGGCTTCTAATTGCTGCCTGCTGCTACCCAGGGGAGGGCTAGAGAAAAGATGGAGCCAGACTCTTCACAGAGAAAAATGAAATGAAAATTGGCAGGAGGCAGCAGCTGCAGTAAGACAAGGTGTAACTGGACAGAAGTGGGGGAAAACATCGCTATTAAAATGCTGAGCACTGGAACAGGTTTCCCAGGGAGGGCAACCTTTACTTAGAGGTGTCAAAATTCCACCTGAGCACCCTGAGCTAACTTCCAGCCAAGCTGCCCTGCTGTGCATCAGCAGTTGGGTGAAGCGAACTCTAGAGGTGCCTCTGACTTGCATCTGTCTATGGTTCTGCCTTCAGCTGGCACTCTGCAAGGGCAGAGGTCACTTACAGATCCCAAGTGAGACCTAGCCCTAGTCTTAGGTATTCTAGGGCATCTAAAATAAGGTAAAGGCTGGTCAGGGAATACCAAAGTACACATAATGGCGCTGAACAGGTATGCTGTTTAACTGGTCTTCTCACCTTGAGTCTTATGCCCAGATCCTGCAGGCATACACAGACAGTAATCCTAAAGGACAATACTGGGTTGATCTAATGGAAATTAACCCATGTCTTCTTTTAAAAAAGAAGTATAATTGGAGGAAGAAAAGGTAATACAAGTATTCATTCTACAGAAGTATTCTTTAACAGTATTAAAGGATAAAGAACTTAATAGAAGTAAACTGTAATCTTTATAAAGAAAGTTAAAATATTTGCTCAGGAATGACAACAGAAATGATGACATCATATACTCTTGATCAAGTCACTGTGATCTTCTCTTCCTGCCATTGTTCCTACATGTAATGATCAATTTTACAATCAAGTATTTCATGTTTTTATTTTCTTTTATATTTAAAGAGAGTAATGAAGATGTTCAGATATATAAAGACATTCAGTTACCTCATACTGAGAAGGAAAAATATTCCCACCTAAACACTTATTACTAGATTGGGTTGCAAGCGTATACATGATTAGTGTTTGCATTGATCATTCAGAACCAGATTTTCAAAGATCTTTTCAAAGGCTTTTGTTCAACTGTAGGGAAAAACAGGGTGTAAGGAGTGCTAGCAGTAAGGCATGCTTACATCCTTTGTAGCAGATGCTTCTAAGGTGATAAGAGATATATGATATGGAGACAAAATGTATATATCCAACATGCTGCATGTACTCTGTAATAATGCATTTGTTCTAATAAAAGACCACCAGGCATTTCTATACCATTCCATATGAAAATTTGATTAATTTTATGGCTCTAAAAGTAATGGCTTTTCATTTACTGGTACTGTATTACTCATGGAACTAGAACTGAATCTGTAGGAGTATTACATTTTTAATACACTTTTAATGAGATCTCACTTTAAATAAGGTGTTTTAATATAATAATTAACTAAAAAATTAAATTGTGTTGCAATACCCCAAAGCACTTGGGATATTGGCTTATATTCAAAACTTCAGTGATTCTGGGTGGCAGGAGAAGAATGAAGCATGCAGAGTAGGTGACAGCCATAAGTTATCAAAGTTACACATGTTAGAAGAGAGTAAGAAAAGATTAATTAAAAAACATCAGTGTCTGAAGGCCTTCTTTTCCATAAGATCTGAAGACAAGACTAGAAGTGCTTAATAGGAGGCAGAACTCACTGGATTTGAAGAATTTGCCTACATACTATCAATTTTATTGATGTTATGTCTTTGTGTATACATATTAGCAGGCAGGCCTTATTTTTGATAAAAGATCCTTCTACATTTATATTGCACTGGAATTCAAAGGTTTGGTAGCAACAGAAGGGAAGTAACTCAAATACTTTTATACCAAAATGGAATCGCTAAGCATAAGACTTTCCTTCTTTGGAAAACCAGCCAGGGGAGTCAAGATTGAGGAGAAGAAACAGAAGGGAAGACAGCTTAGCAGTGAGCCCGTTCACAAAGATTTATGGCAATGCACTACAGGAAAGACTGGAAGGTCACATGCTATAGAATAAGAACATTTACTAAAGGGATAAAACCATTTTTCTTCATTTACATGGCATCCTCAGTGTCATGAAGTATGTGATGTGATGATCATGTGAGGACTGCATCAGAACTGCGTGTGTTAAAGAAGGAAGTGTAAAGTAACAATGGGCAATTATTAGTCATCCTACATAGCAAGGATAACCCATTGGCCTGAAAATTCTTGTCAAACCTCTGGCAGAAATGGGAAAATAGTTCAAATGCTTTCTATAACCAATGTTCAGTCATGTAACATTTTTAATTGTAGGATTTTAGCAAGAAGCTTGATTATATAGCATTATTTGACTTACATGCGGTTAGCATACTATGGTGCTAAACAAAATACATTTAGAAAGTTGGAGATTAATGTTTCAGATGTTGAATTAGGTTGCTGGCTTTGAGCTGAAAATTAATCTTACTGGGATCACAATACAATTAGTGGTACTGCAATATATCTAGTGCTACTTTTGATTTAATAAATATATTCCCATTTCATAAAAAGTCTATTTTTGGGTTTTTGAAATTTGTTCCACATGTGCTAAGCTGTCTCTTCCCTAAGACTGAAACATGTTTTAGCTTGGTTTACTCTACCACACCATGCAAAGAATTAAAGTAAGTAATCTATTATCCATACCATTCTTTCATAATGAGGATTATCTATAGGACAGTCCTTGTTAGGACAGTCCTTGTTCCGCTTTACTGGAGTATTTGTGTTGAGAAAGCCGCGGAACTAAAGGCTTTTGTTAAAGATTTACTCAAGTTTGCAAGGCCCAGAAGAAAAATATGGGTGCAAATCCACCATAAGCAAGGCCATCGGTTGGTGTTTCGTACAGCCTCCAGACTAGACTCTTTAGAAAAGAGGGTAATGGAGAATGAACGCTTTCAGTGCTTGTCGCACTTTTACTTATTTACGTCTAGCTTTAAAATATAAAGTGTACTTCACTATGCACCCTTCTTAGATGCTACCTAACTGCCCTTCTGCATGCTTAAATTCAGTGTGTGGATTCCTGTAGCTTGCTCAGAGGAAAAAGTTTGAGAGCAACAGGCACCAAATAGAACAGGCCAGGACACACTGCTCTAGAGGCAGATAGCATGTCCTAACTTTCACTACAAAGCTAAACTCTCTTTCCTCCAGAACTGGAGAGCTTAATCTATCCTGTCTGCAGCAGGATAAGAGCAGCGCCCAACCATGCATTGTCTGGAGGTCTCTGTGTGGTACCGGTCTAGGCTGTGCCAAGGAACATAGAGTAACAGAAGTCGGTGATACATGCGTCTCCTCTGCCTTGGCTCTCTCTAATTTATTCGTATATATATATATTCATGAGCTTGTTAGAACTTGGAGCTCATCTAGAATGAGCACTTTTCTATAAATACTGCTTTTCCTCGTGTTTCTCTTCTATCTGAGTATATTTTTTTCCCTGTATCTCATTATTTTAGGGTAGGAGTCCCTCCATTTCTACTGTTAAAGGTATACTGTTTTGCCTGGAATAATCAGATATTAATAGAGTGGAAAAGAGGAGGGACCAAAAATATGATAATGTTAAGAGCAATTAGCTGGGAGTAGGAAGACTGAATCTCAGCCTCGTTCCAATTACTGCTGGATCTGAGATCAGTGTATACTTGGGCCAGATTAATTAAACTAATACATACTTCAGCTCCAGTTGTATCAGTATGATGTTCCTTATGGACACCATGCCAGAAATTGGCATTAAATAGATAGCATGGCTGAGAAAGTCGGTCTGCACAGCACACGTATGTGTTGGCTGTTCCTATTTGCTTTGGTGAGATGAGAGAAAACAGAATTGGGGCCAAGTTCTTTTGGGCAGAGAATTTGGGCAAAAGTTGTATAGCAGATTATACGCATCCTAAATGCAAACAAGTAAACCAGCTCCTGTATCTTACAACTATTTACTTTTGTCATGTTAGATCTCTCTGTGAATTAGTCTGAATTCCATAATAATCCAATTAAAAAAAATACATCAATTTTCTAGCAATATGCAAATGTCTGAATTAAATTATTCGATTCATTCAGTTTGAGGTAGATCTTTCCATTTCCTGCAGAGAGAGGCGTGAAAAATCTTCTTTTGACAAGATTGCTTGTGAAATAGATTCAGCAAATTAGGAAATCAATAAGATAAATGTACTCATAGATGAGATCAAGTTAGGTCTGGTGCAAATCATGCCACACTTCTTCAGTTCTTTCAAATTTACTTTTTTCTTTCCCAAGTGATTTATAATCAGTGAAAACTTCTGTATCTGCCAAGGTGCTGAGAAGGAAAGAGCAGAGATACTGCTATGTAGGCCCAGCAATTTATTTTCAAAGCTGATTGTCTTTGTACCAAGGAAATCAGTAGATGGCATTCCTCCTAAACATGCGAGGTCTTCATCATTATCAAGAATTTTTCTGTGATCATGTGCAAAAAATTAAAAATGAAATGTAAATTATAGTACACATTTCTGAGTTGGATTTTAGAGATAGTGCTCCACATTATTTGCAGGCTTTTGCAGTAACTGAGATACACTTATGTCAGATTCTAATTAGTATTTTAAAGATTTCATGTACTATAAAACTTCACAGCATAGAACTGAGCCTGTGGAAGGTCTTGGGCACCTAATTTACTCTAAAGTACTTATGCCTAAAATGTAAATCTTCAGGATCCTCACTCCCTTATTAATGCTTTTAAACAATAAATATTCTTAGGCATCATTAAAAAAAATGGTTTCAGGCATGCCAGATCTACCAAAAGACTTACAATACTGAAAAGAAGAACACCTAACTTTCTCAGAGCCTGTAAAATTAGCATTCACATTTCTATCTCATCTACTGCATGATTTTTGGAATGAGCTCCAATGATAAGCAGGATCAGAAGGTATGGTGATAAGCACAACTTTTCTCCATTAGTTCTACAGCTAGCTATGGACCATGGAAGCTGGTCTCTTGGGTTTCCTTCCTGTGCAGGATATAAAGGCTCCAAATAATACCTTCCTTTCAATGCTGTATAAGATATCTTAACAAAAGAGACAGAAAATCACTCCTAAATCCAGTGTCTTCTCAGTGTACCTGAATCACCCAGCCTCTGTTGTGTCAGACAGGAGAGGCTTAGATTTGTGTACCCCAGAGCCATCCTATACAGTGTAACTGTGGTGGTGGATGAAAGGCAGGGAAGAAGAGAGGAACCAGCCATTGCAATAGCAGTTAAAGACAGTAACAGCCAGTTTTTGATTTGTTTGAATAAACAAAAGATCTACCCACACTACATGAATGAGCAGTCTCATTACTGCTTCTGGACAGGCACAGAAATAATAAAACAACCACAATTTTACAGTAAAGCATTAATATGGAACCATCTTTGTTTCACTCACCTACAGCTGCTTTCTTCTGTGTGTAAAATGTCTGTGAGTAGCACCTTTTCTCTGATCAAAGATATTTTCTGAGATCTTTTTGCAATTCCAGAAATGAAGCCATGTGCTTTGGAAGGAGCTTTACAGAAGAGCATTATCTACAATTACCTACAATTTAAATTCTGAACATAGAATTTGATGATGACTCATTAAACAGATACTCAAACTTATGTGATGTGAATGTTTAATTGATCTAATTGTTTAAAATGATAAATACTAGGCCTAAGTCTATACTTACTCACCTGAAGAAGCTGTAGAACAGAATGTTTTACTGGATTTAGGATCTTGTTATATGTGAAGACTTTCACACAAAATCTAAGTGACAATACTCCCAGCTTTTTGAAAATCCTCTAAGAACATGAGTGGTAATATTTGTTAGATACACAGAGCTAAACTGGCAGCTGAGGGTGCTGCCCTTGTATTGGATTTTAAAGCATTTGAGCTTCCCTAATCAAAAGGGATTACTGTCTTAATTATTTTCTAGGTTCAAAAAAAAAAAAAAGCTGCTGCACTCACACTGATCAAAGAATCTTAGCTGCTTCCACACCAAGAATGCAAATGTTTGCCTTGACCAATTTGTGAGGGATTTCCTAAATTCTGTCTTGAAACCCAGCTGATAGCATGACTCCAGGCACAGTTTTGAACAACAGATTGGAAAATGTAAATATGTGTTTTCGGTTTCGCTACTTCCAGGGCCACTATCTGAATGCTTCATGATCTTTAATATTGTTAAATAAGTCACTAAATTAAGACTGCAGCATGATTAGCAATTTATATAGGAAGTTGAAGAAAACAGATGTAATTATTCCATTATTCTACTGTGTTTTGCAGGTCCTAAAATGGTAGAATTCCACAGCCAGCAATTTCAGATCAACTCAAAGGATGGCAAGCCACTTTTTACAGTGGATGAAAATGAGGTTGTCATTGGCACAGATAAACTTCGAGTCACAGGTTTGTAACAGCTTAAGAAATCCCCAACTAATAGCCACAAGAATAATGCAATAAAATGGTATTTTAAAATGAGCCATTGTTAAAAAACTCTGGGTTTAACTTATTAGAAATTACGTATCTGAAGGTATTCTAACTTTTTCAATAAATAATCAACAGCATTAAGAGAAAAGTAATAATATGTACGTATAAGAATGCATATATGCCTGTATATATATTTTAATTTAAAGCCTTATTAAAGCAGTTAGTGATTGGAACTGTACTCGCATATTTTTTTCTAAGTTATTTTATATTTTCAGTGCATACTTTTAATTGGGGCTGAAAAAATCTTGCACATTTCTATTAGAAAAATCAGTTATATTATTTCTTAAAACATTTTAGACTCTGGTATTTTTATACAGCTTTTTCTTTCAAGGTGAAAGCCACTGTTTTTCAGCTCAGCGTGTAGCATATATGTCAAGCATAGTATTTATAGTGTATTTATAATGTCTTCTGTCAAAAGACAAGCTTGCCTTAGGCTATTTCTGCAAATCACCAAAGTGTTCATTTACAAAGTAAGATGTCAGAATTGTCACACAAAAAGCTGTTTCCTTTTATACGACCTGATAAAGTCAACCTTCATTTTCCAGGTGTAAGGGTGCATTAAAACAGATACATCAGTGTGTGATTTCTCTTTATCTGGAAGACTCCATCAAGGAAAATACTGAAATAATTATGTAATTTGCTTTCAGTTATGTTTTCAATATTTTTAATCTGATTGCAACTATCATGTTTAACTTATACTAACTATTGATCGTCTGAAATCTTGAGGTCTTAATTTTAATGGATCGAATCATATTATTTCACTGTGCAAAACCACAGATGTGATAGTAAGCACACGATTAGTGTTTCAAAGCCAAAGTTAAGTTATAATAAATGCGTTAATAAATTTTGTTTATGCCTAAGGGACATATCTTAAGTTTTTTGGTTTTTTTTTTTACTTTTTAACCTAAGTGAAAATACAACTTTGTTTAACCAGGAAACCATATCAAATGATTATTGTTTGCCCAAGGGATGCTAAACTTTAATAGAAAAACATGTTTAACAAAGATATGAAAAACTGCGTAATTGTTAACTGATTTGGAAAAGGTCTGTCTCTGCTCAAAGTAAGTAAAATCATTCGTACATGAATAGAAATTGTTATGCTAAAACATGTATTCTGAGTTGTCAATATGAATCTTACAAGGATAATTGTTTACTTTAGTAGATATTGCAGAAACACACTTTGCCTGCTTTGTTTTTACACTGCAGTACAAGTCAAAAATAAATCCATTAAAGTCAGTGAGGTTATTTCGGTGTAAAATTAATGCTAGTGAGAAGAGATTCATGCCTACTATGCTTCAAACTAATTTATGAAAATTGTGATTTAAATGATACTATTACCATGAAGGATAAATTAGTAATACTTGGTGCACCAAGATAATTTTTTTGAAACATTTTTTGATAGAGAGTAAGATCAATTGGAAAGTTTATACAGAAACAGACTGTATCAGGCTTAAAATACACAAAGAACATTCTGCAGATTTTATATGCAATATGGGGAACTGTTTGATTTTACTTCTCAGGCATTCAAGGCCAAGCTAGATGGGGCTTTGAGCAACCTGGTCTAGAGGGAGGTATCCCTCCCGATAGCAGGGGGGTGAAACTAGATGATCTTAAATGTCCCTTCCAACCCAAACCATTCTGTGATTCTATGATTCTAGATATATGTGAATTGTGAAAAGGTCAGTAACAATTTATAAGAAAACCTGGCAGTTTTAAACTAAAATATAGCATAGCAGAGAATCAATGTCTGTGATTGATAGTATTTCAGGAAAAAATGCAAGTCTGATCAAAAGCAAATCCAACCCAACACCTCAGGGACTGTCATTTTCCAGCAGTTCGGTATGCTTGATCTCATGCTATTTCAGTTATTTTCTGTTACATGTAATAAAATGAAATTGTAGCAGCGTTTCTCCCATTTCTTCCAAGAGGACCAAATCCGTGGGAAAAGTGATGGTCAGTACAGAGTTTTGGATACCCTGCAGATCCAGATGTCCATGTTCAGACAGTTGAATTGGACTCCCAATCAACAGCCAGTGCAACCTGCAGCGTAATTTGACTCACATCTTAAGGGAACATCTAGGCAGATATCTCTTCTGCTGATGAAATGCTGTTGTCTTCATAGAATTGTAGTAGGGCTTGGGTTGGAGGGACCTTAAAGCCCACCCAGTTCCAAGCCCCTGTTGAGCAGGGCTGTCACACACCGGATCAGGCTGCCCGGGGCCCTATCCAACCTGGCCTTGAATGTCTCCAGGGACGGGGCATCCACAGCCTCTTTGGCAGCCTGTGCTGGTGTTTCTCCATGAGTAATCTAATCTCAATCTCCCCTCTTTTAGTTTAAATCCATTCTTCCATGTCCTATCACAATCTGCCCGTGAAAAGTCTGCCTCTTCTGTTCATTAGCTCCCTTTAAGCGGAACGCCACAATGAGGAGTTCTTTTGGATGAGCTCAGTGGCTCATTTAGCTCACTTTGATACAGTCGCCAAGTTAACATACTTAAACAAGCATCCAGCAGTGTTTGAAACACCATAGGGTCTGTGAGCTAGCACATGGTGCTGGTATGTATATGTACCTTCAAGAGACTCACTTCCTTTGATAGTGGTAACTGGAAGCTAGGCAGGATGTACAAGGGTACTTCTGTAGAAGAGAGAAAACAGGGCCAAGTAAATAACATTATTAACATTCCATCAGCCATTTCAACATGGTCTCAACTACTGCAATAAAGAATTTTTTAAAGGCAAATAGTAATTTATTTTTCATGGCTGTAGTAAAAGCTAGTATTTTGATTATGAGAATAACGGAACATAAGAAATTAATAGAATGCACTTGCTTACCCTCCACTCTTTTTGAAGAAAAGCTGGCAATGAGGAGGTGATGAGTATCTTTACAGGGATGCATATCTTACCACAGCCTACCTCTTGTTCTTCCACTCCTTCTTGATCTCTTACAGTATTTGCTGAGTACTGTCAATGGTTCCCTAGTGCCATGTGGGAGGGTTTTCCATCTAAATGGCCAACACCAAAACATGATATGAAGATTTGTGTTTAATTTAAATGCTTCTGCTCAGAAGCTAAGTTAAGTATGTGACAAAATAATATTCCATTAGGCTTTAAAGAGGCAGATAGACTTTGCTTGATGGCATGTGTGTGTTGGGGGGTGGGGGTGTTAATGAAACCTGCTGGCTTCATTCCTCTCATTAAGAAAATCTTGCTCTTACATTCTATAAAATACCAAATATAGTAATATTCATATCATATCCTAAGGCTTTATCTTCACATTGTAAAAGATAAAGTAGTTAAGGTACACAATAAATCAAGCTAGGCCATTTTCCAAAAAAGTATTACTGTGAGGTGATTTTCTTTGGTATGTGTGTCATACTTAATGCTGTTATTTAATGAAGAAGTTTTCCTCACAGGAAGGGAAGGTTTTAATTTTGCTTTGAGGTGACTGCTCTAGAATACATAAATAAGCTTTCTCGTTCCGTCTTACACACAAATACAGAGCCTTTATCATCTGAATTCATCATTTTTTAATTCTAAATCCGTGAATAAATGTTACATCACATTTGGCCCCACTAATAACACATTCCTTCACTCATGGTTCTCTGTTTGCAATTACGTTTAAGACCCATCAGCCAATTTTAATCCATGTAATGCATTCCAGGCTGATTTGTCTTGCTCTAATCTCTTAATCAAAATGTGATGTAGCATCAAAGTAAATGCCTATGGAAGTTTATTATGCCTATACTTTTACCTTTATCAACCAAGCTTGTCATCTCATTTGCAATTTAAAGATATAGATGTATTTAATAATGTCATAACCAGTGCTTTTCTGAATACAAAAAACGGTGCATGAAGCACAGAAGATGATGCTTAATTAATCTGTTAGGGGACCTTAGTATTTCATGCTCACTTTTCATACCGATACCTCAGCTCCTTGACTTTTAGCTGAATATATAAGAAAGATTGAAACTGAATTTCTCATGTTTTCCCACAAAACCACTGATATAAACATCCATACGTATAACCTTTAATTTCACTTTAATCAGTTTCAAAACTACAGGTAGTGGGTGATGATCAATAGCTATTGCGTGGAATTCTAAAGATGACAGATGAATTAAATGGAAAGTGGGCAGAACACAGAGTCTGTCCATGCTGGTGATGTCTAATGTGGAGATAAAACTCACAAGTTGAGTTAGAGACACATGTCTTTTCCTTTTGATGTAGTTATTTATTGAGTGAGACAAAGCACTTGAACAAGTTAACCAGAGAGGCAATGGAGTCTCCTACTCTGGAGATATTCAAAGCCCACCTGGATGCTTTCCTGTGCAACCTACTTTAAGAAACCTGCTTTAGCAGGGGCTTGGAGGGGGTGATCTCCAGAGTTCTCTTCCAACCCCTACAATTCTGTCATTCTGTGAATTTGTCAGCAGTAGCAGATAATAGAGCATGTTCATGTAGCTGAACTACAAAACTCCACTTACCTTTTATTACCTGATAATTACTCTGATATCTAGATATGTTATTTCATATTTCGGTGAATATCTATTAATAGTATTTTTGCAAAATATTAATGGAAGTGATTATATTCTTCTTTTACCTTTATAATAATGCAAACTATATGGTTTATAGCAAGTGAACTACATTAAAATTGGGGATTTTTTTACACATAAATATAACAGGAAAATCTATGAAAATACAATTGCAAGACTAGGTATTTAATGGCACTAAAACAGTATCATGCCATTAGGTTCTATGGAGATGTTCCAATATGTACTGGCTTTCTGGCTCTGTCAGAGAATTTTATCTACAGTAATGAGATGCTATAAAATACAGATAAGGTGCTGTTGTGGTTTAGTTAGAATCATAGAATCATAGAATTAACTAGGTTGGGAAAGACCTACAAGATCACCTAGTCCAACCATCCACCTACCACCAACAACCCCACTAAACTGTCTCCCAACGCTATATCTAAATGTTTCTTGAACACCTCCAGGGACAGTGACTCAACCACCTCCCTGGGCAGCCCGTTCCAGCGCCTGACCACTCTTTCAGAAAAGTAGTATTTCCTAATGTCCAACTTAAATCTCCCCTGGCGCAACTTGAAGCCATTCCGCCTCGTCCTGTCACTAGTTACAAGAGAGAAGAGGCCGACCCCCAGCTCACTACAACCTCCCTTCAGGTAGTTATAGAGAGCAATGAGGTCTCCCCTGAGCCTCCTCTTCTCCAGACTGAACAATCCCAGCTCCCTCAGCCGCTCCTCATAAAGCCTGTGCTCTAGACCCCTCACCAGCTTCGTCGCCCTCCTCTGAACACGCTCCAGGGCCTCAATGTCTTTTTTGCAGTGAGGGGCCCAAAACTGGACACAGTACTCGAGGTGGGGCCTCACTAGGGCTGAGTACAGAGGGAGAATTTCTTCCCTACTCCTACTGGCAACACTATTTCTGATACAAGCCAGGATGCCATTGGCCTTCTTGACCACCTGGGCACACTTCTGGCTCATGCTCAGCCGAGCGTCGACTAATACCCCCAGGTCCATTTCCTCCATACAACTTTCCAGCCACTCTGCCCCAAGCCTGTAGCATTGCCTGGGGTTGTTGCGGCCAAAGTGCAGGACCCGGCACTTGGTCTTGTTGAACCTCATCCCGTTGGCTTCAGCCCAGAGATCCAGCCTGTCCAGATCTCTCTG